>NC_046229.1:21295626-21595626 GCF_009819885.2 Catharus ustulatus
TAGAAATAAATTCATTAGCCATCCTACAAAATTCTGTTGCTTGATTATTTCCCTTCATAATATATCTTAGACTGCTTCCCTGAGTATGTGATTTTTTTTTAATTTCGTAACATTCTGTTGATCCAAGTAACTCCAAACAGCAACACACACACACTAATGGGTTCAGATATAGAATGACTTGAAGGATTTCTGAATTGTCTGTAGGCAGAACATGACTATCTGATAAAAGATTTCAGGAGAAATGTCAGATAAAGAGGATATGTCTCTTATGCTGGTCTAAATAACATATTTAAACCCACATTCTCTGTTTGGCTTGGGTTTTTAATATCCATCCATGTGAATTACATTAAAGATCAAACTGAAGTTGTAGTAGGGCTGTTTACCTTTAATATCTCAACTCTGCTGTATTGTAAGACATCTATCCCTAGAGCAATTTTAGTCACCAAAAGCATCAGTGCCTGCAGACTTCTGGTTTGGAGAATTTTTGTTGAAAATAACTAGTATATTTCTAATTATTTTCCAATCCTCTGGAGGGAATCCCTGTATTGTAGCTGCAGCCTGACATTACAGCATGCTGTTTCTTGAACTAAATAAAGAAAACATTAGCAATTTGCTCAGTGGAACCTGATTGCTTTCCTTTTCTCATTTACAGTTTGCTAAATGAGAAGCTGCATAAAACAAATAAATGAAGCAGGTGCATGTCAGGTTCTGGTTTGGAAGACTGCCAGCTGATCAACTCCACCAAGGCTTTATTATCTAACTGGAAACATTTTGTTGGTGCTCAGATTTTTCCCTCAAGAATAACCTCTGCCAACTGGAAAGAGCTCAATGAACAAAATGCTGTAACTACTGAAGATTCAGGTAAATGCTCTGTAGCAGTCATTGTGCCCAACAGACTCTTATCCCTCTGTATATGCATATAGACACACATATATGCAGGCTAGTCTGAAAATATATTCCAAATTTTATGTCAAAAACTCTCAGAAATAACAGTAGGCCATCAAAAAGAGAGACTATGTTTTTCCACGGCCTGTGTGATAAACATTAAAACAATGATTGAACAGAAAATCTCATATTTGGTAATTTGGAGGGCATATTTTCCAGCTGGAGAGCTTCCTTTGGACCTCAGTAAACAGCTGGAGGGGATGGATAGAATATTTGATAATGCTCTCCATTTGGCCTTTCTTCTGCTTTCATCAAACTTCTAAATGGTTTGCAGTGGAAAAGCAGGATTGTAGCATCTTGTCCTGGTGCCCAGTGCATATAATTTGGAGGGATGTCAGACAAGTGAGGTGCCATGCCATGAATGTTAACAGCTGCCCCCGAGGCTCCATGCCGCCCCAGCTCTGCTAAGCTCGTGTTGCAGCGTTGTTCAAGCCCACACTTGCACTGAATCTCAGCCCTGGGCACTGATTTTAGCCCTCCTCCCAGCTTAGATGGGAAGATGTAGATCCTGCAGCTAGCACAGATGCTCAAGAATTTGCTGCCCTAATAGGAGCTGCAGATTTATAGAGGAGAATACTACTTCCAGGAGTATTTAAATCAGTTCAGACACTAAGGTGTTTCTTCCACTCTGCATTATGAAACATTTCAATCTATCTATTCTCCTCTTCTCAGCTTAAGGGTAGTACTCATAGCATGGGAACATGCAATAGTGTGCTTTCCCTTGGGAAAATGATCTGTGAATAATGTTTAAACTTATTTACTTTGCACACTTATATATATGTATGTATCACTAAAGGCAAAATTTTCAAAAGCATGTTTATGGTAGAAGTCTAAATGGAATTGTTCTTCAGCAAGGTACATGTACTTTTGCAAACTGTATGTCAAATTTGATAGTAGAACCCATATATTTTTATTATTACAAAATAGTTTATAAAAAAGAAATCTATAACGTTTCAGGGGAAAAAAAATGCTTAGTCCTGATTGGTTTTTTAATATATGGGAAATGTATGTGGAAAATAATAGAAAAAAATAGTTGGAAGAGAATTCAAGCAGTCCTCTATTCTCAGACTCCTACCACAACAAAGGATTAAAAATATCTAACCTATATTTGGCAGATGGTTGTACATCCTGTTCATAAAATCCCTTGGTGATGGAGATTTCATTAAATTCTATGAAACTTCCATGAGAGAATATCTTCCCTGTCCTTTCTTCAGGAAGGCTTTATTAAGGCTATGTTTAAATCTCACTTTCTGCAACAGAAGCTCAACTTCCTTAGAGGTTGGGAGAGCTTCTTGCATTTTTCTTCAGTTTTCTTTAAATCATTTGAAGACCTGCCATGCCTCAAGTCCTGTCTTCTCCTTTCTTAATACCAACAATTACCTGTTTCTTTTTGAAAAGTTCCGTTAGCTACACTTTGGATCCTTCCTTCACTGCATCACTTCTCAATTTGTCCTTACTTTTCTTGAAGTTTATGTCAAAAAATAGCAAAAATACTCCAACAGATGCTTTATTCACACTGAGTGGAGAAGAATGATTATTTCCTATTTCTGAAACTTACTGACAATTATTTCCTATTTCTACAATCACAATTTCACATCCCAGAATGAGGGCTGCCTGCCTGTCTTCACAATAGAAAAACAACAGTGATTCATGTCCAGTTTATGATTTGCAAAGGGGCACTTGTAAATGGCTAGGCTTGTGACCAAGATACTGCTGTCCAATGGGCCAGTGTCCAATTTTTATACATAGATTTCCTTCCTTAAGAGTAGTACTTTGAACTCTCCTTAATCAACTGTAGCTTTTCACATTGCACCAATTTTTCAGTTCTTGAAAACGTTTTGAATTGCAATTCTGTCCTACAAAGTGCATAGATCCCCTCCTGGCTTGGTACCACCTGGAAATTTAGAGAATGATTCTCTATGCCTTGAAAGCCATCCATAAAAAGCACTTGGAATTTGTGGGATAACAATCCCTTTTCTATCCAAGTCATCTATATCTGTATCTACCTATCTGATGACAGAACTGAAATGCCCACAGTGCCAGAACATTCCCTAATCCAACAGAACCAAGGTTTTCTTGTTTTGCAGAATTGCAGCTTCATGTTTCTGTACTGATGGCCCTCACTGCCCACTGTGCCACAGCTCTAGCCACAGTGTGCATGAAGACAAAGGTCCCTGTCAGAAATGCCAGTGACTGTTGTACTCAAGACTCCCCTCAGCTGGGAAGAATTGTTCATGACATTTACTGTGGGGTGGGAGAAGAAACCCTCTCATTTTCTCACTTTCTAAAGTACTAAATTAATAAGAAGAGAAATTGTTACACAGACAATGTCCTGGGGTGTCCATCTGAGAACTGTCCTAGAAAAGCAGTCCCAGTAGCCTGGACTGCTGAAACAGCATGAGGCCTTGAGCAGCTGCCTTTTCTCTGTCACATCATTCTCTGGCTGGCAGCCTTTTTTAAAAATGCAAGAAATGCAGTCAACACCCACTGCTAAAATTTTAAAGTTACTGCCTAAAATAATGCTTTCACAAGGAGACAGTGCTGTAACACCTCTACATAAATGTTATCTGCCCTGCATCAGCTCACTCCCCTACACTGTTTGAAAGGAACTTGCTCACCCAAACTTTCTGCACTTGAAATCAATCAGGATGCTTTCACTTTGAACTGAAAACTAATTTTAGAAAAGGATGGCACAAATGATACCTTCAGCTACAAGGTAGGGGTTGTAATGCATGGATGTAGCTTTGTTCCAAAGCCTTCAAAGAGAAGGGAGAGACTCATGCCACAAGTGTAGGACTCAAAATGAACTACACCTGGTCTACACCCAGTAGAAGAATATGATGCAAGACTGATCTCAACAGGGAGGTTAGGAAGGATCCATAACAAATGATAACTTTATTGTGGGACTCAGATTTACAGCATGGGAATTAATTGAGGGCTGTAGCCACACTCCTTATTTTACTGCTCTAAGGAGAGGGAAAGAGTACACAGCAAAAGAAAATCTCTACCTTAGATTTATTATGAAATTCCTTAAAAAATTCACTTTCTAGTTCAGGATATCATTTCTAAGAGGCTTTTGGGAACTAAACTTTTCTAACTATTGGAAAGAGAAATTCTACTAATTTCTTTTAGCTTAATAGAAGCAAATTCATAGTTTTGGAACAGAAGAACAATGTGAACATGTGGTGTGGACTCAAATAGCAACTCAGGTGTTTCTGGTATGACCCCTGACAAACCAGGCTAAGCAAAAGGGATTTAGAATTCACAATTTGTCTAAAATCTACAGGATCAGGGATTCACCTCCAACTAAAGTCATTAAAGTTTGACTGAAGGGCACACAGACTTTTGCATACACAAAAATTTAAAAGATCAAAGGGATGAGAGACAAAAATTATTTTGAAAAGAGAGATAGTCTCTAATTCTCTATTACAAAACTACAGTAATTATAAAAGTGGCTTTATCAAAGGCATTTTCCTTCAGTATTCTGGCTAGTTTTCATGAATCTGATTCAGGACACGAGTATGTTGTTTGCAACCTTTGCAGTGATCTAGTGGCTACTACCCTTAGTCTGTCTTTCAGAGGTACTCCAAGCTCAGTTTTCTATAACACTGCTACTTCCTCTACTCTGGGATAGAATCTACCAGCTGGCAGACAACCAAAAAAATGTATACCTTTCTTCATCCTCCTTCACAGACCATCACCAGGGTTTAGGACACTGCCTGAGAGAACCTTCGTGTACAGCCCTGATGAGCAATGGAATCCAGCCAGTCATGATTCCCACACTAAGTCACAGAGCAAAACCAGGCTTTAGTCTGGAGAAGTTTGCCTGGTTTTGAGATGCCAGAGGGAAATTTGAACTGCTTCCTTCCATCCCTCCCGTTCACCTTCCCTTCCACACCAAGAGCACACTTAACTGTGATCTGCAGTTGCTCCATGGGGTCCATGCCACGATGCCTTTGCCATTTGAAACACAAATTGGGTGAGGCCACTGGCTCTGTGCTGTCTCTGAAAGGATGAATCTGTCAGCTGAATCAAACCCCCAGTTTTCTGTATGAAGAATAGCAAAAGTCACAGACATTGCTGCTTCTCCTCTCTTTTCCATTTATGGCACCGACAATATGACATTATCTATTTTGCATAATCAAACACTTTATGCTTGACTGGCCCCATTGTAGCAAAAACCCCCAAAACAACAAAAAAGGGATCTGGGCTTGTGAAGATAATGGTTTGTTAAGCAACCTGCTTAGCTGTGGTTCATTTTAAGACACATTAAAGCACCTAGAAAGGGCTGCTTTTCAAAATACAGCTTATTCCCAGAGTGCATTCATAATGCATGGTTTCATTTGGGATTTTATCCCCAGAGTGGGTTAAGCCAAGAAAGGTAGAGAGGCAACTCAGAGACATACATTTAGTAGGTAGCAAAAATTGCAGTGAAGGGAAACATCTTTATACAGATTACAAGAAAATCTATTGCTCAGGAAACAAACAAATTTCTGAAGATAAGGATGACTGTTAAGATGCTCAAGGGAAAAGAGCTTTACAATAAACCTAACTGGCAAACAGGACAAACACACTGGTCTTCTCACACAAATTCAGAAGAAAAGATGCTTTCAACACTTTACAACCACAACAAAGCAGATCAGGAGTGGGATGATAAAAGGACTGCCCACTGTTTCTGTTGCAAAGCACGTGCATTAGCACCTGAATCCACAGAGAGCAATGCAAGTGTGTACCTGAAGGTTTTGTATTTACAAACATACTTTTATCTATGAAGCATTTACTCTTGAAAACTGTGAGCACCATAAATGTAAGCACTTGGCCAACTGGCAGAACTGGTTTAATCCATGAGCAAAAAATGGCAAACATTGCTACTCCTCCCTTAGTAGGACCAAAAGCAAGACAAATTGAAAGAAACCAGGCAGCTGACTGAGAGGAGAGAAAAGAAATAATCTGCTTTTTTGTATTAGAGGCACACATCCCTGGCCTAAAAATGAAAATCTGATCCACATTTGAACATCAAACTGAGATCTCCTGAGTCACTTCTGTCCCAGTTTCTTGAGATACTGCCTCACGCAAGGCATTTATGAAGCTTCTGTAAACTTTTGCTAAACCACATGCTGTGCACATTTTTTAGACAGTTAAGTTCTAACTTGTGAGTTACACAACTCCTGCCTTGTGCAATCTTGGGAATGAAAGATGTTAATTGCAGGGAATGAAATGAGCAATGGAACTATTTTTAAAATTACTGTCCAGGGGCTTGGCCATGGCACTGAAAATTGCTTGTTGATAAAAGAAGTGGATAAATATATTTACAAAGACATTATCATGTATTGAAAACCTGCCTTTTGAACCAAAAAACCCCTTAACTATTGAGACTTAAATGAACCAGACCCCTCCTCAAAAAACATATTAAGAACATCAAAAGCTAAGAGAAATAAATTATAAGCTCACGATTAGCTACATATAAGAATGTGCAACCCTTAGCCTATCCAACTAACACCATCTTCTAATACAAAAATATTAGGCAAGAATATCTGTTTTGCTAACATAAATTGAGTCTTTCTAAAATGAACCTGCTGTAATCAACATGCACCACAGTAGAGTCAGAACTCTCAAAAGGAGAAAATACATAATCTCCTGTAAAGTGAACAGCCATATTCCATTTGTCCATACTGCTTTACCCTCATAAAAACTCCACTGCATTTTATAAAGAGTCAAAATCCTTCTGGAGCTGTTCCACTTGTAACAGTTTTGTTGACAGGAGGCAGGATAGAAAAGTGGAAAGCAGTGACAGGGACCAAACTGGTTTCTCTACAAGAACAGATCCTCTTTCCCTCTTCACCCTGTCTTTTGGTCAGTATAGAAATGTTTGGCTGCTGCCAAACCCTTGCACATATTGCAACTATCTCATTCCAGACTTGGTGCAGCACAGTTCTGCCAACATGAAGCATGCATAAAAACAAACAAAAACCAGGCTCCCTAAAACTGAAAAAATAAAATTAACCAGTAACTTTTCACAAATACCTTCATCTAGGCTTCTTTTTGTTTCTAAGCATGAAGAGAAACTTCTGATTTCTGAGTATATAGAGAATTCTTGGTATTTTCCTTAAAATGCTTTTATGTATAAAGGTATTTACATGGCACCAGAAACCTGATTTTTTTTTACAGTCATGTCCTGTCATTCCAAACCACTTAAATTCACCAATTGAGAACTGGGAATTTTCAAACACGTCCAAGTTTGAAAGTTTTGATTAACAACCCTGACCCTCCTGAAGGTAAAGAAGGCTCAGTTGATTCAATTACTACTTGGCTTATCCAGGGGAGGGGGAAAAAAAACCCCAATGAACAAAAACCAACATCATTTTCTCATTTCTAATAACACAATTTAAAAAGAGATGTTCAGAGGATGAGATCTATCAGTTCTATAGCTCTGATCTGAGTAGCTTGGCATTTAATCTCTGCTGTGAAATTCCTGCAAAACAAATCAGTTTTGGGATAAATTTGTTAAATTTTACTAAACTTAACTCTATATACACATCTAGACATGTTTAACTAATAAAACAAAGCAAAAAATAATTCTGTAATTCCATTTTAATTTCCATTCAAATACCAATAAAAGGGTAATTAAAGAAGACTTCCATGAACAGCAAACATCAGGAAATTAAAACATATATAAAGGCAAAATTGCTTTAAAAGATGAAAACCAAAGTATTGCAGCCTCCTGAGTAGGGAAAAAACTTCTGTTTTTTGCAAATATCTGCTGAACATTTATGTATTGGGAAGTCCTAACCAATGAGAGCCTAAAATTACTTCAGAGAAGGGAAAAATAAAGCAAGCCACCATCAAAGAAAAAGGTCAAGTGAATTCCACATCACTGCTGTAAAATATGACTAGGTCTGATGATTTAAAGTAATCCACAGTTTACTACTTAAAACTACTTTTAAGGGACAATTAGTAGACAGCTGAGCATTCAAAGGTTATTAAATGCTTCTGCATATGAGGAGAAACAGATATGTGAATATTGTGACATATTTAAACTTTCAGTACCAAAGGCAGAACAATGCCAACCTGCGGATCCAATGCATAATCTAGAAAGTAATTGAGCATACAACAGAGATTTATAGTCTGTATAGTTGTACAATTGAGCAATAGTCATTCTTTTATTGAAACTCTAAGAATGAAAAAGCACTGTGTTAATTGTGTTTTATTAGACCAGGCCCTAGAAGGCTGCATGACTAAATGAAGAGTGAATGAGTGGATGCATGACTGGTGAATGTTTCCACTTGAACTGAAGACATTTAAGCCAAAACCAAGCCAAAAACAAAACAAAACGAAGCAAATAAATCTGCAAACAAAAAAACCAAAACAGAACAAAATAAAACAAACTAATCCCCCCCAAAACCCAATCCAACCACTGTGAAAAGTATTTGGGATCATTTAGACTTCCTGCATTTTCAGACTTGGTACAGCTGGGCCTTTGTGTCCCTATGCACAGAGGTTTCACAAAGCAGCTATGTGCTCCCCCTGGTTTGTTAACACCAAAGCACTGCAGCTCCAAAGGGGCTGGAGATGGGGAAAAGCAGGGAGCCAGGCTGGAAGAGCCTCTGCTGGCACCTGGGGCTGTGGTGCAGTGCCAGCTCCCAGATATGCAGGGCATGGAGCAGAGGATGCACCAGCAGGAAAAGAGTGAAGTGCACCTGCAGCTTTGCAGGGAGCCAAGCCTCCCTCCATTCACACATTTATTAACCAGCACCACACCCTGCCCTGCTCCATCCCAACAAGGAAAGGCTCAGTAGAAGCTGCTCTTCCTTACTGTATCTCACACCTACTTCTGATCTGTCCCAGGAAGAAGATCAGGCTGTCCTGTATCTCCATGGCAATGACTACACTTCATAAATAGGTTTATACACAATCAATATAAAGATGTGCAAATCTTTGCTGGAGTTTTTCCTCAGCTGTACAAGGTTGAACTTTAAAAACATCAATTAAATCAGAAAAATGATAAAAGCTTCATATGAGCTGCTTCTCTACTGGCTTTAACTTTGAAAATAATTTATGTCTGCTCCAAATGGGTTCAGAGTTCTACCATCCTCATGGGGTAATGATTTATGAAGTGTTGGCACACAGGTGAATGTGTGTAGTGCAAGAACTTGCAGATTCAAACCCTTTGTTTCCCTTTGTTGCTATTTAATTATGAGTGAAGGGGAAGCAAAGAGTTTAAATAAACCCAGTCAAGTGTACCCTGCCAAGGGAACGCTAGAGGATTCAACAACTTAGTACAACTTTCCATTGCCTTTTCCATGTGGGTACAGCCCAAATCATGCGACTTTCCCCACACTCATTTTGCTTTGTTCTCTGTCAGATTATTCTCTATTTATTTTGCAATTCTACTTCCCCACTTCTCTGGGAATGAATTTCTTACTCACACATTTCTGAAGACAGGCTCAGAACCTAAAGGGCTCTTAGCAAAAAATGCTGCCCTTCCTTGGTTTTCAACCTTCAGTGCCAACTGCATCTTAGAAGAGCACTGAGTGAGGAATCAAGAAGCCAAACAGTCTGAAGACAACTTTTGTTTTGTCTAGTTCCTGTTAGTCTCTAAGTTAATAAAACTGGTGCCTTATCCTGTTGAAATAATGGGACATGCACCACTGCTCTGCTAAGCTAATAGTCAAATTTTACAGTCATTTGTCTTATAACTACCTAATAATAGATATCTCAAACTTTCAGTAAGATTTTCATATATGTCAAAATAATCCATTGTGAAAACCATAGAGAGAGAACAGATTTAATTTAAAGAAAAGAAAAAGTTTGAGCTTGACAAGCAACACGGTCGGTGCCATTTCATGCTTTATTCCTGCAAGCTAAAGGGTTTGCATTTTAGATGATCTGTCTTTAAAATGTTAGGGTGAAAAATAAACCTAAATCATATTTTCTTTAAAAAGAATAAATTAATTGTTACCATCAGTATAGAAAATCATATCAATGAATCAATCCAAATTCTCTATTCCATTGCATTATCTAGGATATAAAACTGTTTTCATGTTAGCCTATAATTTTATATTCCAACAAATGTTATTTGGGAACTAAGATTGAAAGATGAAGCATGGAAGAAAATGACATTTTGTGTACCATCTAATTACCAATTATCTGCCAGTGGAACTAATCAAATCGTACAAATTTAGACTGCAGATTCATCAACCAATTACCTTAGAGAACATGTTATCCCCTTCATCAGTGATTCAACCAACAGTCCAAGTATCAAACAACTTCCTATGGATATTATAGGGATCCATTTTATTTAGAGAAACACATCCCCAAACACAGTAGTTAAAAGCTGCTGCAAGTTATATTATTGCTAAAATACTACCACTGATGTAAATGTTTTTTTTTAAGGGTCTAATATTAATTTAAGATAAACTTATAAAAAAAAGGAGTGATTTACTATACTGGATTAGAGCAGATTGAATTTGATGTACTATGTTCTACAAAATCACACCTTTCATAACCTCTGCTTTTTACACAGTCAATAAAATGTTGAAATACAGGTCTTGCTTTTAAATTACATTCAAGCATTAATTTAGGTGCTTCATTTAGATTTAGAAGGAATTGTTTGGAAATACAGCATGCCAGCTCTTATCTGTGAATTACTTTTCTTTACATACGAAAATTATCAATTAAGTGTAATTCTATTTTCATGCCCCCCAAAATTTTACTTGAATTATCTGCAGACATTAATTTGAAAACACACCAGCTGGTGAATGTCTTTCAGGATCTATTTCAAAAGAAGAAAGAGAGTAGTTTCTTTCTACTACTGTTTTCTTTTCATCAAAACACTCAAGTACATAAATATACTCTGGTTAAAAGCACTAGGACACCTACTTATGCTAACACAATCTGAGATTTTTTATTTTGCCTGAGCATTCTTCTGGAATTAATTTCTAATTATGTTTACAGCATTATCCCCAAATCTTCTAGGAATTACTATTTCAACATTAGTGAAAATATTAATACCTTCTTGAGACTCAAACAAACAACTAGAAATTTGGCTCAAAAAATAAGCTTTTAACTTGCACTTCTTTCCCTGCACAAGCAATGTGGTTAATTCAAAAATTTCTCATTTAATAATTTAATATGACACAAAGTATATCCAAAAATAGAGTGTCTCACATTCAGCCATTATTTGAAATATGTTTTAAAAACTCAAGGTGTTTCCCAGTTGCTCTGCAGACTGCTGTGTGCAGTGTGGAAGGAAAAAGAATCCCATGTGTTCAGGGTGCAGATCACAGCTTTCCCCAGGCAGGACCAGTCCCCTGAATCTCATCTACAGGCCCAGAACTATATAAAGTGATAGATGAAAATGACTCAGACCATTTTTTACAGGGGCAAGGGAAAGGACATGGAACAACCACTGAGCACACACAAAATACATCCCAAAGCAGCCCCAAGGTGAAGCTGCAGCCCCAAGAAGAGCAAGGTGTAGAGAGCTTCATAAAACACAGAAATGACCAAACCTTTGGAGAGGAGCATCAGCATGGCTGTTCAGCCAGGGGGAGGAAGAAACCTCCATCAGGTACCTGTAATTCCTGGCAGGACCTCTGCAAGCTGCTGGCTGTGCACTGCAATCCCAGGATGGCCTCTGTACCTGGAAGGGCAGCAGCAGTTTGAGCATAACACCAAAAAGCAGAAAGGTTCAACATTCAAGAGTTCTTTTAATTTTTAAATGCAGCTAAACTGCCAAACTAACACAATGCTGTGAATAGGAGTAACACTGTAACTGAGCCAGTAATCACCACTGTATTTTGATCCTACTCCTAATTAAACTAACAATAAATTCTGGGCTTTGCATACCTGATGCATTCCTCTTTTTGCACAAATCAGGACTTTGAGCATAGGAATATATAGGTGTGGAAAGGATATTTGTTCTGTCCCATTTCCATGCACTAAATTTCAATATGCTGCATATAAATAAGTCCATATGTTCCCAGAATCCATTTGGAAATCACTGCTTCCTCAGAGTGCTCATTATACCCAGACAGACTTCTTCCTACAAGCATCCTAATCAGGCAGTGGTTATTCAGCTCCCTGATGCCTCCCAAAATACCACTCCTATTTCCAGCAGACAAGCTAAACCGTGGCAAAGCTAGGTCTAATTTTCCTAAATCTAGGGATACAACCAAGGAATTATATTTCTAAATATTTGTTTTGCTTTCAGTGGAAAAGCTTGCTTCTTTAAATATAAATTTTCCTCTCTTCCCTTGAGAAAAATGTGTGTTGTTTCTGGTAACAAGCAATGGTAGGTGTACCTACTCAGCACATAATATTGGCCCCCATGGCCTCAGACTGAAGCTTGCACCTGTGCTTTACACAGAGTTGATTTAGAGAAGGCTTGGTGCTGCTAAGAAATCAGATGAAATTAACTCCTACTGCCATTCTCTATACCCAAAAGAAGAATTGAGCTCTGATTCCTGCTTTCTGAATGGGAATGGCATACATGTTAGAAGCCAGCTTTGGGAATTCCTTTTCTGTTATTACCATGAACATAATATCTCCTCATCTCTCTTCAGACAATATTGTCACTAATACTTTGTCTAGCTCTAATTCCCCCTTTGGGACCCAACTGCACAAAGACGACAGCTTTACAATTTAATTAAAGGCAACAATGGAAAAAATATAGTAATAAAGTGAGCATAGCATTTCATAAGAGTTAGCTACAAAGGAAGAGATTGTTGAGCATCTCATTGATAAGCACTGAAACCATTTTACATTTTACAAATGAGAGTAGCAGTCCCAGGAGCTCATGCTGAAAGGTTGAAGGACCCAGCTTGTGGACCACCTTTACAATCTCAAACTGTATTTAGAGAGACAGGAAAAGGAGACAAAAACAATGCTTTTACAGCTAAAAAGAGCATGAGAGGTGTCCTATCTGTAGATAAGTATTAGAGATAAGACAGAATCTACCCATAGGAGAAATTTCTCAGTAACCTCTATCTGTTGAGAGTTTCTGACTTTTGATTGCAATGCCAGCCAGAAAACAAGCTTTTAAGGCAAAGTGCTTGGTCTTTAATGTATATACTCTATCTTTACAGCTTTGTTGTAGTTAAAGAAAGTATATTATATATGGTAATATGTACATTCTTTGTTTAACTATTGCTGAGAGACATTGGGCTGTGTAAACTCCTTTAAAAGTTACTCAGGAAGCCATTTCTGTGAGACAGGTCTAGTTTCTGAGTGGAAGCCTTGGCAAAGTGAAAAGTGAAATGCATGAAAAAGAGTAACAAGACAGGTTCAAAGGACAATTTAGGCTAGGGCATTCTACAGGGAAAGGCAGCCTAGCTCTGATGCAGCCATCAGTAGAGTGATTTTAAATAAAACAAACAGGGACAGGTTGGAGAAGGTGATTGCACCATGAGCTTTCTCACAATGAGCAGGTGTGCATTTACCTGCCATGCAGTCACCTTTCCTACCTTTCCACCTTTCCCTGTCCATGTGGGCACCCCACACAGAGCCTTCAGACAGTTCAAATGTCTTAAGAACTCTTTCACAATTGACTCATTCATCTTTACTGGATTCTCTATTATTCCTTTCCTGATCACAAATCTTCCCTTCTATTGGTCTTGGAGGCAGAAGGAGAACTCCCTACTCTTTCTATTCATAGGGAAGAGTGTCTTCTTCCAGGACAGATTATCTCACTAAATAGAGTTTTTAGCTCTTCCTTGTCAGGTGAGCAAGGACTGAGAGTGGGTGTCCAGCACCATGTGTGACCCTGTGTGAGCAGGACACAGGATTTCACAGTGCACTTTGGGTGGGGAACGTAAAGATTGGCATATGTAGGAGCAGAACAAATCCACCCACAGCCTGACTGTGGGCTTGGGAGACACTCACAGTGTGAGGCAAGGTTTAGAGAGAGGACATCTCTTTCAAGAGCTAGAATTTCTACAGGAGCAAAGTGTTACACTGTGAATAGTAGTAAGGTAAACAGGGTGTCCATAATTCCTTTTATAGTGCCTTGTGATGGCTTTTATCTCTCACTGCAGGCAGTTACACCTTCTGTGCTTAAGACACATGACCACATCCAAAAGCTCCTCTGACATTACCTCCATCACTGCCACTATGACATTGATCATGGCACTAACAGCATCTGAGGAAAGCATCTCCAGGATATAAATAGTGTCTTAATTCCCATTTGTTTAGGTTTGTTTATTTTTTAATCTGTGGATAATGTCTGCCTGAGATCCCAGGAAATATGGTAATTAATTAAAAATTATACAAATATGTATGATTGAAATGAATATTTGCCAAATCCAGTATTTTCACACACCTGTTCTTTCCCAGATATGAGATGCAGCAGTTGGCAGCAAAAGCAAGTAGAGAGGAAAAAAGTCCTCCTGTGTAATAGAAAGAATGTCCATTAGCTAAACAGAAAAAAACCCGAGATGACAAAGGGGAAATAACAGACTAGAAAGTTCAAGAATCCAAATTAGTGTTAACAGTTCAATTTATCTTGCATAATATTACAGTAATTGGATTGTGTCTATCATGCTGCTGTTGTGACACACTTGGTTTGCTCTCTTTGTTCCAACAGCTTCCCACAGAGACTGCTGTTAGATGGAGATCACTTCTGCAAACTCCAGCAACTCTGTTCTCCTGCTAGCAGGGCTGAAATGCTCCTGGCAGCCTGGGCTTCCAGCACCAAGTCCTGCAGACCTGTGTGACCTGGACTGCTCCTCTTCACTACAGCAACAAGACATACACAGGCTGAAAAAGTTCTCCTGTATTAATACTTTAAGACTAACTTGATGTGGCTATTAAGAATGTCAAAGCATATTTCTTGTCTTGGTGGTTTAGTCATCAGCAGTGAAAGGTAAAGGAGTAATTTTCATCAGCCACAGAAGACTGAATATAGGTCATGGTGAGTTCAAAGACAAATAATTTCAGAATCAAAATCTCAGTGGAATGCATCAGAGGTAATGCCAAGTAAATCACTGTGTCAGTATGACTGATTAAATATTAGCAAAGAATGTGAATTGATCTTTAAAAAGAAGAAAAAAGAGCTTTGTATCTATTATGCTGTAAATATTTTTTCTTCTATGCTACCATTACATTCTCCATTTTATTGTATTGACCTATGACAAAACTATAATGTTTGCTTCAATAAGGTTACACATTTTAATTTAAAATCCATAAAGATGAATCTCAACTAGAAACAATGCAAAGCTATTCAAAACTGTATAATACTCATTCAGAACACTGTAGTCTTTTCACATAACTCTAAGAGAATAAATGCTGCAATTCATCCTAAATCTCAAAAATAAGCACTGAATTGCATGTGACTAATGTTCAAGCAAATTGTCATATTTCATGTGTAACAGCAAAATCTTCAATCTCAGTGTTGCAACATTACAGATCAACTAAAAGAAAAAAAAAAAAATTAAGAATGTGTCCTGAAAAAAGTGAATAGAAAATGTTGACATAGTAAAAAATCCCAAACAAAATAATCCCTTAACACACAATGAACCTCTGGATTAATGCATTTTTTAAAATTCTAATACACTCCTTCTTTGCATTACAGTTCAGTAAGGAATGTTACCAATTTAAATTGTAAACATACTGGGTTTTATTAGAAATATCATCTTGTGATGGGAAGATAAGAGAAAACAGTCCAGGTTGTAACTATGATAACAGCACTAGTCATCTCAGAAGCTAGTTAAAGGGAAAAATTAAATGACAAACACTAAAATACTTTTGGGTTGTACTCCATTTGGAAAATAAGATGTTTCTAAACATGCCATGCATATATAAGAGAGTAGGAGGAGAAAAGCAGGGCAGTAGTGGACAGACTTTGTTAGATTTGTTAATCAGAAGGAGGACTGTTTCTCACCATGTATGCACAGCAGTTCTGCTTTTTCTTGAAAGAAAAGACAGACTGGCCACTTATAAGTTATGACCTGTCCATTGTAAAAAAAAATTGCTTTTTCTTTACTTGCATATTCATAGCTAAGCAAATAATTCAAAGGGGATGTTACCAGAAGACATCCTTCTGTGAATTTCTATTGGTTAATAAAACAAGAAATTTAGACAGACTCCTCTTCCTACAAGAAAACAAAAAGATGTTTAGACATCCAGAAATAGTAAGCTCATCAGCTACAGAAAGGAGCCATTTTACTGTCCAAGTAATCGTGGAGTCCTTTTGTTCAGTGCTGGTAAAGGCATCAAAATTCCTCTCACTCTTTGGACATCTCATGAGATTTCTCCAGCCTCAGGGCTGCAGAAACTAACTCTGTGCTTGAAGGTGGAGGTGCACATTAAAAACATGAGTTGAACAATAAGAGACTGGAAAGCTCACCTAAGCTGCTCTTAAAACTGTTCTGTAACTCCCACATCTCTATTCATGGTTTATTTATAGGGGCTGACCTGATTGGTCACAGCAAGTAAAATGTCCTCTGGACATTCATCAACATGCCCAGCTGAGATATTAACCTGAGTTATCTTGACAAGCCAAACTTCTAAAATCTAACTCTACATACAATGTTTTAATAATAATAATAGAGTCACAAATTTCACTAAGACTTCATTCACTCATCGGTTACATAAATCATATAACTATACCGTGCTATGATTTCACCTTCTAGTGTTACATTTTTTGGCATTAAAATAAAAATACATTCAGTTACAATATTTGTATTGTAATTATTTCACCTTGGATAACTGCAAATTCTGAGCTCTTAATTTAATTGCACATGTTAGTCCTCTAGAGCTCATAAATAGTATAAAGACATCTTTTTTATATTCTAGTATTTTTTTCCCTGTGTTATTTTTAATCTCTGTTTCCTGTTTTTCTTCTAATTTTCCTTTAAAACATAGCAGCATTTGATAGCTTTATATCCTGGGGAAAGAAAAAAAAATGTGTACACAAAGCAATATTTTTATCTAACCATAAAATTATGCCAGAAACCCAACAGGGACCAAACACCATGTTGGAACAAAAATAGTCCAGAGATACACTTTCAAAGTTGAGCACCTGCTGTAAAATAACCATCTGTGTTTAACTGTAATTTAATTATAGGTTCATTCCTTTTGTGTACACTGGAAGGATCTCACAGGTCTTCCCTAGTTGGTCTGCAATCAACTTCTGGCATTTTGCAAAAGCAACAGACATGTTCTCTTAATAACACCTGCTGACTTTTTTCATTCCTGTTTCAGCAAAAGTCTTCTGGGATTTTGCAATGCTGTTGAGAAACAAAATAAAAAAATATTACCATATCTGAAATAAAAACCTGCATTAATTAATCACCTGCCCTAAAAAAAGCCAATATTATTGGCTATCAGATTACCATCTCCCTTTCCACAAAAGTAAATCAAGAATCACAGAGGTAGATTTTTTATTATTATTTTTGAGGGGGAAAGAAAATCAGTATTCTCCAAAGATCTCCAAGCTACCATGGCAATCTATATTAATTGAAAACTGCAGTGTTTTGCACAATACCTCAAAGCAAAATAAAGTTCACAGACATTAATACTTGCTGAAAATAAGCCAGCCCATTTGAATTTATTGGAATTAGAACAAAAAAACAAAACAACAACTTCTCACAGGATCCAGTCAGAGACCTCAAATTTTATCTTAGCATGACCAACTCATTTGGCCAAATGATTCAAATATTCATGGCCAAAGTTAGCCATCTAATAAAAGCTTGATGTCAGAAGAATTTTTTTCTAAAACAATTTAATTGACTACTTAATTAATTACAAGATAAAGGATTGAAATGACTTAGGTTTTCAGTGTACCTTTATATATTAATTATACCTACACAAATAAATCATTAGCTGCTGAATGTAAGCCTTGTGGATGAAACTGCAGAAAGCAGTGGAACCCATGGAGCCTCATAATAAAAATTCTAATAATGCTGACTAGAAACTTCAGAAAAAAAGAGAAATTAGACCTGAATTCAGCACTGTCTCATAATTGACCATATATTGAAATTTTTATATATAAACATATATATATGTATTTATTAATGTATTTATTTTATATATATATATATAAACTAACTTCCCTGAACATTCAACCACTAGCTGCCCCATTACCAAGTATTTATATAGAGATAAGAATAATGGTAAATAATAATAATATTAATAATTGTTGATAATAATATCAATATTAGCAGGATACAGAAACATCCATATAATCTCAGCTATTAAAAACTACAACAAAATCAGCAATGAAGATATCTACTCAGATTTAGATAAAGCAGTAGTCTTGGGGAGACCCCCAAGATCCTAAATCATATTTCCCTACTTCTCAAGTATTATTGTTGCTTTTTAATATCTTTGCAAATTCCTAGGTACTTTAAGTTCATACATGCATTAAGCAAACTCCAGCAAGAGACAACATATATTTTAGGTAACCTAACAGTGCCAACTATGACTCAAACTCAGACCCAAAAAGAACAAAAATTCTTTCCTGACAGCAAATCAATGCAATCTTCTAATCCTGAAGTAGACTTGAGGTAGTGAAGAAGAGTGGCCAAACCCAAATTCCTATGTAACCTGGATGTCATTGAAAAAATTCTGCACTCTGCTCACTGACTTGGAGCACAGCTGTTGAATACTATTTGATGCAGTGTGAAGCAAAAACATTTCATCAAGTGGCATTCTCCCTTTTGGGGAAATACCTTCACAGAAAACTCATGGAAATGACACTGGAAGTATTCAACAAGTTCTGTTCTGTGAAACTTTCTCAGTGCCACACTGATGTAAACCAGGTACAAAACACCTCTGATCTCAGATTTCTGTTTGTACTGCACCCCACACAGATCCACAGCAATCATTTAAACACTCTTTAGGAAATGCCATTGCAGTAGCACCCAGCTACAGGCAGGGAGGGTTTTCCTGCTGGAACTGGCAGCCACAAGAGGCCTTTCCATGCAATGGAAGCACAGGCAGAAAATGGGCACCTTGACTAAGACTGTGATGAACAAAGTGAGCAGGTGGATGCATCTTTGCAGATGGACAACCTTCCTTCCTTTTTCCTTTTCTTTCAACAGCTGTGAACAAACATCTCTAGACTTGCTCAAAGCAATTCCCTACCCATAAGCAGCTGTGTGCATGATAGGTTTAGTCCAGCTGCTAAACCAAATATAAAACAGGTGTTTTATTGCAAGTCTGACTGAATGATCAAGTAAAAAAGTCTCTAAATAATCACCATTTCTAAAAAAAAGAAAAACTTGAAAAAAAGTTTCACAAGTTTATGAAAAGTGGAACTTCAGTAATAGCTCATCAGTTTGACCCTCATCACTAGGTTCCTTCCCAAGGAGCCTTTGTTTCTCTGATGAGATTTTATAATGCTGAATAGTGTAAAGAAAAGGTGCAGGGGAAAATTCATTCCCCGCTGTACAAATTACACAGTAAATGAGAAACTGAAATGACAGTTTTAGGCCTAAAGAACCCTAAATAGTACCCAAAAAATATAGTTACAAAATTTTACAAAGCAGAGGTGACACTTAAACCATTTTTCCTCTCCTAATTAATAATTACAATCTCTTCATATTCTGGATACCCAGCAAACACCACCTGGGCTACATGGACAGGCATTCTAGATGGAGTGATTAGCTTCATAATGTAATTTTCAATTTTTCTATTCAATTGAAAGGCTGGAGGTCTTTTTGTCTGTAAAAAATATTGCCCACAAATAACTTCTTCCTGCTTCCCTCTCAACTCCAGAAAAAGAACTTTCTTTAAACCTCCTAAAAGCTCAGTAATTTGTAAATCTCTCTTTTTGCCTTTAAGAAAGAGCTGTTTTCTTCTGTTTACACTATTCCCTTAATTTGCTTACAGCTAGGATTGATTAAACACATAATAACTAAACCTTCTCTTGAAAGGCAATTTGCAATGGCCATGATACCATGCATTTTAGATTATATTTTTAAATAACTCTTTCCTCAAGGGTATTACCTAACCTCTAATACCACCTAACATTTAAAGGTTTGCATTTAAGAATCCAATTTCATACACAAAAATAACTCTGTTTACTACAAACCCAGTCTTCCCATCTCTCTAACAGCTATTCCTGTAACACACATTCCTCACTCTCTGATACTGAAGTCCTTTTTTAACATCAGGGGCTTTGATGAAATATCACATTGAATAAGACCTCCCAAAGTCTTTTAAAACCATTTCTAAACATTTTGTCAGAACCTTTTAATGCTGTTCATTGACCACAGGTGAAATTCTCATTGCTGATAACTAATCACATCGCTTCCACAGATATTATCTGTCATTCATTGCACATGCTACTCTTGTTTCCAGTGACAGCCTATTTACATTTCACCTGAATGTTTAAACATATAATTTCTTAATAAAAAAAGGGTAAAAAGTTGATGCAGTAGAATAAAAATAAATAAATCCCTGTAACAACACAGATGACTAAGTAGCTGAATTCAAAATTTAAAAAATACATGTATTTTGTTAAAACGCAATACGTGCGTTAGGAATGTGTTATTTAAGTGTTTTGCTTTTGCACAGTTTCTGGTAAATATTAATTACTAGAGCAATTAGCAACATAGAGAATACTTAAAATGAGTTGAAGTCATATGCTTTACTGTCACCCTGGAGTTTTAAAGCACCTGCCATATGTTCGCCTAATAATTGCTACTTTTGCTTTCTGAATACAGTAAGGGAATTTATTAACTTGAGAAGCTTCTGAGATATATGCACTTGTGACTGGAAATGGGGAAAGAATGCCAAAATGTTAGTTCATTCTTAGTCTGATTTAATAGGAGGTTAGACCTAGGGACAAAGGCTAAATTGATATATTTTCATGGAAACGAGAACATCCAATGAAAAAATATCCTTTTGAAAGCATATGAAAAATTAGGGAAACTCTTCTGCGTTTAACAGTCACGGGGATTTTCAGATCAAGTCTGTTTGATTGGGTTGCATTCCAGCTTGGGTAGTGCATTTCTCAGTTGTGTTTTGTTCATTACTATTTTCTTTATATCCATTTTCATGATTAACATGCCGTGCATGAAGTCCCCCAGTATTCACTCATTAAACAATAAAGTGTTAGCTGTGCTCAACATTTGCTTGTTGCAACAAGCTGTACACAAATACATGGAATTTGATGCTATTTGTGAGCAGAATTTCTATCAGTTTTGTACCTGATGTTTAAAACATCTCAGACCCTAACCAGCAAACATAAAAATTAATATAGCTTGCAAAGCAGGCCTTTACAATAAGGTCCCTATATTTCATATATACTAAAATTCTCCTGTTAAAAAGAGGAAGAAAAGCAGTGATATTGAAAATAAAGGCACTCTTGCACCCTTATGAAGGAAGGAGCTGATTACTTAAAACTATCCTATGCAACTCTCATTCACCACATGAAAGAGTTTTACTGTTTTGTATAATTAAATATGTAATTTACTGCTAGTCCTGTCATCCAAAACTAAAACCTTAGAGAGACTGTTCCTAAATTAACTGCTAATATACAATTTCCTTTTACTTCATTGTCAATAAATGCAACAAACAAAGTTTTTAATTCATCACCTCTTGATATTTTGAAGTTGACAATAGCATTAGCTCTTAATTTTAAAGCCATGATAATATATTTCAGAAAAACTACATTCTTGTGCTGAAATCTGGGATGTATTGAAGCAAAGGAAGGTTCGCTATTTACCTCAGTGGAGCTGAAATCCCATACTAACATTTTAAGAAAAGAAACCACCTGCCATAAAAAAGACATATTAAAAAGATAAGTCAGATTTATCAATATTTTTCTCATCAGAGGCTTCATACCAGAGTTGGTTGAGGAAATTTGCTTCAAATGGTTTTGAATCTTGCTCTTCTTCAGAAGCTACCCTGACTAAAAACATTCAGAATAGTTTAGTATGACTGGAACAACACCAGGAAGAGTTCCCTTGTTAAATACAGAACAGGGGTTAACAACAGATCACCCGTGGATCTATATCTCCAATCTGCATTTTTATGTACACCTATTTGTCTTTGTGTCTCTTTATGCAGAAATATGTGAGGCCAACAACAGAAGAGCATTCCTTTGTAGGAAGTTTAAAGTTTTCTTCAGTGAAAATTGCTAGAGCCCATTCCTTCTGAAAACACCTGAATATTAAACAGGACATTTCCTTCAGCAAAGCACAAGAGTCTCCATCCCACCCACGCCAAAACTTCACAGAAGCAGCATTTCTGGCATCTTCATATTGCTATGTGTTTAAAATATTCTTTTGGCTTGATGTTATAATAGACAGTCCAATTCCCAGGGCTTTGATACCTGCACTCTTAGCAAACCTTTGCCCAATGTTTTTATTAACTCAATTTAATGGAACCTTTTTTATGGTGACCTTAAGAATTTAATAACTCCGCAATGCAAGGACAATACCACCTGCAGGCTCTTCTGGGATTAAACTGTGGTAGCTCAATATGTCTGCAGGAACACATAAAGGAAAAGCAGAAAAAAAAGAAGTTAGGAACTGCACAAATAAGTCACTCATTGCTGAAGCTGGGAATTATGCCTGGCTATGGTGTCCTACTCTGAGACACGGGACATAAAACTCTGCATCTGATACATGCTGCAGCCTACTTAATGCTGCTTAATGGTATTAATCTAGCTTTGATCATGTCAGATATGCTGGCAATTTTCAATTCCAGAGTGTCTTCCTTTCTGACAGACACTCTGCATATCTTACAGATACGATCAATACATTATTAGTCAACAACCTGAGAAGAGGCACATAAATTAATCCTTTTCTGTCAACCCAGCAGCTTGCACTTGAGTGAAACCTCACCCTTGCAGTGTGCGTGAGACTGATCCTAATCCAATTAGGGTAAAATGAACTTTTTTTTCTATGGCACTCTCCATCTATGTTAACTCAACCCCCTGAAGACAGCTGCTCTGAGGAAATACTTTATGCTTGACCCTTTTTGGGCAAGGTTAAAATCAGTATAGATACACATATATGCAAGAAAAGTCAATAAGTTTGCACTCCCTCAATCCCTCCTTTAACCTCCACTAGCACCTGTAAAATAATGCCAGGGAACACTGCTGATTTCAAAGTGACAGGGATGTATTTATTTTACTTGCATAAAGGACTCTGTCACTTCAGCTTTACACTGAGTACAGCATGTACCTTTGTTTTGCTGAGGGGCAAATTAATATGGAGTGACAGCCCTGTCTGTAGTACTGTAGGATTTGACAAGTAGAGGATGTTAACAGCCTACAATATGCAAAACAAATAATTTCTTCTCTTTGTGATAGTTATCAGATATAATGACAACAACCATTAAGGGAACAAGAGTTGCTTGATGCTATTATCTCTCCAGTAGAAAAGAGAGGTGAGAGGGGGTCCTTAGTAAGGACTAACTGATTCCTTTTTCTCAGTTCTTCTCACAGCAATATGGAATATCATTGCTATGGGCCATGATTACTCTTCTCTCACCTTAACTTTCCTTAAATATCTCCTGGGACCATACCTAATTTGCCAGTGTTAAAATTAAATGACTGAACCCCACCCCATCCTGTTGGCTGGGCAGGGCAAGGAGGGGACCTGGAAGCAGGAAGTGTTGCACCCCTGTGGCAGCATTCCTGTGCTGCTCCCTCAGCTTGAGCTCTAGATTACAGCCAGGAACAGAAAATAGCACAGAATAAAGGCTGCTGCAAACTGCAGGAACAGCCAGCTCCAGGGAATCCCTGTGTGTGTCCCTTTCCCTCGCTGTCCATGCACACCTTGTGACAGGGAGCTGGTCCCTCTGTCCCTGAGCCTAGGGCAGGTGGGGTATTCACAGGACATGTTAGCATGCCCAAAAATGACCTAACAGCTAAAGAAAGGGGAATGAAAACCTTCACTTTGTGAAGTGCAATGGACGCCAGTCTCTTGTCCAGTCTGGATTCCTCACATATAACATTATGTCATTAACAGACAGAAAAAACAAAAACAAACCAACACATAAAAAACTTGAAACTTCCCAAGTTTCAGAAAAATCTAAAAACTTCTCAAGGCAAAGAAGATGAAGCAAAGACTGTTATTTCTCTAAGTAGAAACATGTCATCTTTAATGTCATTTATGGGGCACTGCAGTAGAGACTGCAATCATCTTAAAATCAGCCCAACATGTTTCTGAACCACTGCTCTTAGACTCTGCTTAGTCATACATAATTTTAACAATCATTTTGCTTAGCTTAAAACTTCAGCATTTTTATTCCAACTAAGACTTTAGTCCTGAGGTTTGTTCTACTAGATTTTTTTTTGTTGTTTACTACCTAAAACAAGTAGCTTTATTAAATCAGGAGAGCCTTATTTTCCAGCATAATTAAAAAGGATTAAATAATTTTATCAAACTCTCAGAAGTAAAGATAGCTCTTAATAAGACTAAGCAAAGAAATCAGTAGGTCGTGAGGAGTTATAGATGAATAACACATACAAAACAGTGTAAGCTTACATCCCATCACAGAACCTTGGTACCCAATTCCAAACATTTAAATCATCATAGCATGCCTGTGCTGTGACAGGATAAGAACAGGCATTCCAGGCCGGGGTATAGTATTTCTCCAGCTAATAACTATTTTCATTTCCTCATTAACAGTGTACCAACATGTAGAAGTATGTCAAATGCTGTCTGCACAGCTCCTTCTCTAAACAAAACTCTGTTGTCAAATTCAGTTCTCAAAAATACCTACCTGAAAAAGACTCACATCCCCCTGGCACTAAGTGTCACGCCACGAAGGACAGGAAAAACACAGAGATGAGAGAAAAGGAAGTGGCTTTGAAGAAATATTTCCTAAAGGTAAGATTGCATTCCTCTCTTTTTCCTGAACTTCCTAATCCCAACAAACTTCTTAGCAAGTTGCTCTGTGGATGTTCTCAGGTAAGAAGAAGCAAGTTCACCATCAAAGCAAAGTTCTACTTATCCTCAGTGTCAAAAGATTTCCCGTACCCAAAAAATATAACTTAAAGGAAGAAATTATTGTTTGGCAGTGTTCTAGACAGCTAAAAAGAAGATAGGAGGCATAACTAAAGGTTTGTGTGTAACAAAGTGTCAGAAGTGCTGCTGAATATCTGGTTCTAATCAATGGTGACAGTGATATCTGTCTCATTTGGTGAATTTTTCAGTTCCCAACATATTCAATCACATTCAGAAATATGTTCTGCAACCATGGAACTAAACTAGAGTTTCCAAGAATATTTTATGGGACAAAACACTACCTGCAAATAGATTGATATTATTGGGACTAAAATTTCATTTTACACATAAACACACCTATGTAGCTTAATTTATCAGTCCACAGCTACAAAGAGCAGCAGTCAGCAGTTCACAAGGAGATTGTAAATCCAGTTAGGAATACTTACACATACAGGAAGGTGTTTCTTCAGAATACCTTTCCTTGCTAGTGGGATGCCAATTAAATGTATGATGAAAGCAGTGTTGATATTTCAATATAGCATGCAAGTAAGTGCAATAAAATTAGGAAATCATATCAAAACTAATTGAAATAAGGCCAAATCAAACTATTAATTCTCTAACCTGGAGCACAGGCCCTTTCAGTTAAAGATTATGCTGCAAAATGTAGTTTGGTTGCATGATCAAACTTTTTATTGCAACAGTTTCCTGCTTATTGTTTGAAGATTTTGAATTTAGTATTTTGGTACAAAAGAGGTACTCAGTCTCTCATCACCAAGATGCTGTGCTGCCCATTATAGCAGGAAACCCTCTGAAATATTTGTTCAGGATCAAAAAGCTGTTTGTGGTTTATTTTTTTTCTACAGAAGATACTTTTCTCCTCCTATCTTTTAGTGCACCTCCGACTAGAATTGGAAGTGTTTTGTAATTGGAATAAAGACTATGAGTAGCATTAACATGCACTGAAGAAAACCAAGAATCTGAAGTACTTTAAAGTCAACAGCAAGTTTTAAGATTTTTTAAATATAAATTAAAATACTCTACAAGCAATAACAGGGACAAGGAGTAGTCATGAAATGAAATTCAGATACTGGTTATTTCTTACCTAATAAATGGAATGACAAGTAACACAGTGTGAAATGTATTGTAACAGTTTCATAGTTGTATTTTTTTAAAAGCAGTATTCACAATGGCAGAATTGCTGCAATTCTTAAAAGATTTCAGCAATCCTGGGTTTCTCCCCAGATACTTTTTCTGTCTTACATCTTAAGTATTCCAAAACCTAGAAAAGGCTATTTTTACCCATTTACACTTGAGAAGTATTAAATATAACACTTTAGAGGAAAAAGGACACACACAGTCATGCCTACATCTCCTTGGAGATAACAAAGGCAAAAGAGACCAGGTCTCAGAAAGGGCAACTATCACATTATTACAAGCCTCAAAACTCAACAAAGACTTTTTTATTAATAATTCCAAACCTTGTCTTAGGTTTTTCATCAAGAATGAAGAACAATTAAACTCTTACTATCTTTTCCTTAATGCCATTTGGAACTTTTACTGAAAATATCTGATTTTGCTGCATGCCCAGTGTTAAAAAAAAAATACAAAGAAATATGTTTAACCTTTTCTTTCATTTCAGTTCACAGCTTCTCTAACAAGGTTACTGGAAGCATTCTAATATCTAAGCCTATGCCTCTGACATGCAATAATGAAGTATTTTGTTTGTATGCTACTTGAATCCAAGTAGCTGCATAGAAAAAAATCACAGTTCAGCCAGCTCATCTCTTTTCTTATTTTTAGTTTAGTTTGATTAAATGCTCATGAAACTTCTGACTCCTCCAATGGGGCAGCATTGGGTAGATGTAGTCTGAAGATTACAACACTGATTTTTACCAGGACTGACAAACACAGCTGGGAGAAATGACTTGGTCTTAATTCTTAAGGTGTTTTCACTTCACTGCAAAAAAGTACTATTTGAACTGTGGTTCTCTTTCCCATTTCCTCTTTTCTTTCTTTCATTTAAAAGAGACTAATAGAAAATAAAATGGAATATTGAATAGAAAGTAAAACAAAACAAAACAAAAATAGAAGGGGGGGAAGAAAACACACAGGGCTTAAGAAAAGCAAATTATTTAACAAGGGAAATCTTACTTATACTTGCTTTGCTTTTGTGCATGGCTTTTGCTTTCCCCATTAAACCATCTTTGTTGCAATACATGGGTTTTCTCACTCTTCCCCCTCTGATTCTCCTCCCCATCCCTCTGGCAGGGCAGGGAGTGAGCAGCTGTGGGCTGTTTAGCTGCCAGCTGGCCTTAAACCATGAGATACTCAGGATCTAACCAAAACCACACTTGTTACAAAGCCACTGTCACACAAGCAAAGCCTAGCTGCCAGCAAATAAAATGTACAGCCTCACGCTGCACAAAGAAGAAAAAAGCCCCAAATCTGCATATTGGTATGTGTGTCTCTCCCTGTCCATCCTAATTAAATATAATCTTAATGAAGACATTTTTTTGAGTCACAGAATATAGCATTTCTAAAAACAATATTATTGTTTCATATAAAATGCAGTGACACTGCCTCAAGCAAAAGTAAAATCTATTTCCAATCACAAGTTTAAAGGAAAGGATAATCACTCTGTGTCAGCAACACTCAATTAATTTCTCCTCAATAGCAGCATTCCAAGAAGCTTAAGTAAACTATCTGCTAAAGAATAACAAACCAGTACATAGTATCTACCGTCCTCATGAGTTGTGCTAACTGTATTAAAAAAGAATAAACAAATCCTGGAAACTTTGAAGGATGAAACAAAACCATGTCAAGTAATTCAATAACCAGTAATTAAACCAGTTTTCAATGTTGTTGAAAATCTTAATTTTTTCTATAGTGTGATCTGAAATGATACTAACAACTTTTTGTTGGTAATAAAAATTCTTTTTAAAAAACCCAGCAGAACCAAGAAATATGTTTCTTATATAGGAGTTACAAGAAGGAGTATGTTCTGCACACTTTTCAACTCATCTGCCAAGAGCCCTGGAAAGGTGCTGAGGTCTTGCCTTTCTCAGCATTCAAGTGTTTCTCTAACAAGTCTCAACAACGGCTCTGAATGAAGCCTTGCCACTGAGAGTTCTTCATCTTCCATTCTGCCTTCAGAAGTTACTCTCCCTTGATAAAGACAAGCTGAAACACCATCAGTACCTTAGGAATTGCTGGGATTGATGCTAGAACATTCTGTAATGAAAAACCAGCTTGCTGTCTGGGACACTGGGGTGGAGTTTGTGTCACAGCACTGTTCAAATAAGCCAGACAGAAACAAGAACCTCACGGGCTCAGGGCTCCCAAATGGAGTCTGAATATGTAAAACAATTTGGTGTGTCTTGGGATCCAAGTCAATATTTTAAAAAACCACATTTAATATCAGTTTAGAGTCAGTTTTTGCTTACCCATATGAGTTATTTGTATGAGCATTCTCTTAGTTCCCTATATGTGAGGGCAGGAGAAGGATCTCCCTCACCTGACCTCTGAGTGCTGCCCTCCTTGCTGATCATTCCCTTGCAGCTGATCTGTGTTAGACTTCAATTTTGAATAAAATGGATAATCTGCATAGGACACTATTGTACATGATGCCTTTGCTTAGACTGATGGGTCCTACCTTGCTCACCCAAATTAACCTGAGATTTTGGGAATACAGAAGGTACAGAAGGTCACCTAAGATATAATTTGAATAAAGAAGTTTTGTTTTGCTTTGTTGTAGCTTTCATTATAATTATTGGGATTACTAAAATTGAAATTCAAGAGACAAACTAATGGCAAACATCCTGAGTTAAACCACAATAAAACATTACTAGGAACTGAAGTGCAACAAGATTCAGATCGATCCAAAAGATGGCAGAAGGAAAGAAAGAAAGCAAGCTCACTGGTCTTCTCCATCCATATTGACAACACAAGGTCAAGAAGGTCACAAAACAGGCAAGAACAAACCATTTTTCGCTTTCTCTCCCACTCATCTCTTTCCCCTCTGCTACACAGGTTCATACTTCATCATCTTCTGAGGCTAACAAAATTTCAATTTCTGTGTGCTTCTAATGAATTTAACATGACATCATCACAACAGAACTCTAACATTTTCTGCTGTAGTGTGCACTTTTCCCAGGAGTGATTCTCAAGGATAGGTCAAACCCACAAGATTTCATCAAGTTCTCTCAGCAGAAATGTCAGCATATTATTACTGACCAGGAAAATTTATAGCAAAATAAATATCTCAAGGGTAATTTCTTGTTCTATTAAGCAAGAGAATATTATTTCCAACAAGAAGGCTGATGAGACAAAATACAGTTACAGAATTACAAAATGAATGATATGAAGTCTCCAGAAAGATCTTTAAAGAAGTGACCCAACTATCAGCGTTCTTGACATGCCAGAGAAAATTCCAGAGCAAGCATTTGATATATTGACATGTTTAAAATATATTTTTCATGTGGTTTATGTTATTATTGACAATTTGAAGCCACTTAGCAATGAATAAAATGAGAAATAAAATTCCACCTTCTGGTAAAAGAAACTGATTACTTTTGTACATTCCTTTCTAGGAAGGGTAATGGTTTTTGAATTAAAAAGTGTAGTTCAGAGCATTCTGCAACAAACTGTGGACTACAAGATGTCTCATAAAAATAAACTTTATCATCAAAACAAAATAAGAGAAAAGTTTATATTCCTTCCTTACGCATGTAAATCATATACACCTGGCAGGGAAACAAAAAAACCCAACAACCCCAAAAAACAAAGCAAAACAAAACCAAACAAAAAAAACCAAAAAATGAAACAAAACCAACCAAACAAAAAAAAAAAAAAAACCACACACAAAAATCTCCCAAAAAATATATTATTTTACATTTAATACATAAAGATTTTCCACACTATTTTCTAGATCCCTATCAATGCACACTGAAATAAGTATCCCTTTTGTTGGAACCTTGGTCACTGTGAATTTTAGACTTTTTGTACTAAAAACACTGACCCCCATGAGAACACTACATTTGACCTAAGGCCATAGAGAAGGCTTCCAAAATTAAATAAAAAATTGAAATTATAAGTGTGGAGTTTAAATAAAGGTGTGTAACATCACATGGTGAAAAATTTAAAGGTTTTAAAATATAGTAATATATATGCAACTAGATGGAGATTTTAAAGCTGAAGATAGTCCTTCTTCACCTTCTTCTTCATGGGTCTAAATAATATTGTGTAATTAAGTTAAAAAGTCTGCACTGTTAGCCACAGGTGATTAGTTATTAGATTAAAAGTAAAAATAATTTATGTCTTATTTCTTAATTAAACAGTTTACCCTTAGAAAGCCTTGCAAAAAAAGAAATACTACTCCATTTTTAGTTCATTATCTTGAAATACTGTAGAACTCACAGTTTGTAAAACTATAATAGAAATAAGAAATAATAAACATCTGAGAACTAATAAACAAGAAATACTGTCTTGCACATTTAATCCCAACCCTAGCAAAAATAAGATAAAACACAATACCTTTGATGATGGTCCTTGTCAGGCATCTGTTTAAAGGACACCTGTGCAACAACAGCTTAAACACAACCACCCCATTGCTCAGATGATTCTGCAAAGACCTCAGCAAATGAGAAAACTCAGAAAGGAAGCATTTCTTAAAGTATTTCAGCCAGATTTGATGCTTGAAATGAAAAGTTTGAGTTGGAAGGCACATCTGAAGGCCTGCAAAGACCAGCTTCAAAGTGTGATCAGGTTACTCAAGGCCTTGCTCAGGCAAGATTTTTAGAACTGCAGGTTGGAGTTTCCACATTCTCTCTGGGTATCCTGTTCCAGAGTGTGACCTAATTGGTACCTTATCTTACAGTTTAAAAAATTCTAATTTGCAATTATTTTCCTCTATTTCTATCTATGCATTTTACAGTTTTCTTGCACTACTGGAAAAGAAAATGAAAAAGGTGCTGATAAAAGCTATCATGACAGCACAGATAAGTGTGAAAAGTTTAAGTATAAAATACACATCAGAAAACCCATGTTTATTAATTTCATTTCAACATGCCGTTATATCAGTGGCCTACACTGATCATTACCACACCTTTAACTTGTTTCAGATATTACACTGCAAGGAATTTGACTTCTTTAGTTTGGTTTGACAGACACTGGGAAAAAAACCTCAGCAAATGCACAGCTGACTATTTGCAAGGACTAAAAAAGCCTCCCATCTTTGTCTGATTGAAAGTTTCTCTGACAACAAAAGTCTAGGAGGGTAATCCAAACCATTTCTCTGACAGTGACCTAGTGACACATGCAAGTCTGCTATGACATATTGCTCCCATAATGTGGTCAGCACACAAGTTGAAATGTTCATTCAGTAGCCACATGCCCAGATGCCAAAGCAGTTTTATACTCTGGGTTCTCTTAGAACTCTCTGTCAGTGAATTGTCCTGCTCAATACAAAATGAATAAGGACACTAAAGAGGTGGGAAGATGTTGTGAGTCCCTAAAAATGGGCAGTGCAAAAAGCTGGAAGCTGCCAATGGCACTAACCACCTTGGGCAGGACAGTGGGTGTCATCCCTTGCAGAGTAAAGCATCTTGAGGAGGAGGCTTCTTTATCAATTCCAGATGATAATTCTTAAAACCATCCAATGTTGACTTGTATGATCTTTCAGGTCTCTCCAAGTCCCAACCATGAAGTGATTCTATGAAATACTGCAAGGCAGCAGCCTCCCCAGACAAGGGATATCCTGTGCAGTGGACAGTTTTGAAGTTTTTTATCATTAGTGCTTCCCAGTGCAGCAGTGCCAGCCATGGCATCCCTGCACACACAGAACTGTTTTGCTGTGGGGTCAGAATGAGACAACAAGACAGTTGAAACCTGAAGGGATGCCCCAGGTCATGATTCTTCAGATATGGCATCATGACCAATGAAGCATGGTAATGTACCTGATTTAAACAAACCTCAAACCCACAATAACTCCAGAAACCTGGTTCTGCACTTTTATAGCTCCTATTCTCCTTTTAATCTAAATTAAATTAGCCATTAATTTGTGACTCAGGGAATCATCTGATCTCAAAATTCTTTGCTATTTTCAGAGCCATCTCTCACATTCTAACTCTTGTACTTTCATGTCATACCATTGGTATGGTGACTATTTATAAGTTCACTTTCCTTTACTTATGTTCTAACTGCTTCTGTGCTATTGGTAATGCAAACTGACTGCCAAAGCCCACATGAACATTCTCAGTCTTTCCCCCTTTCTCTTCTTTAAGAGTTTAATATTCTTCTTGCTTTATTTCACATGGATTTTTCAATAGCTTTTAGCTCATTCCCTTGGTAATAATGCTCACATTTGGCCAAACATTGACACAGAACTACTTTCAAACCAGAAAAGGCTTACCAGGCTGAAGGGATGGCTATGTGGTTGGATTTCCTGGTTTTCCAGCCAATTTCCATGACTAGAGTATTGCAAACTGGTTGCTTCTCCTCCTTCTCACCCTCCTCCATACCTAAATAAAAGAAGAGCACACATCATTTTCTCCTGATTATAGCAGGACTGTTGTTTCTCTGGGGGTTAAATACTTGGGTGCTTTGGATTTCTTTAGTCAGAAGATGAAAAATTCATTCCTTTAAAGCTCATGGATACATAAGATTTCCCGATTATAAACCTGTCAAGGGCAGACTTATCCAGAGAGGAGTGACTAAGAAGCTGTTCTTTATTCTCTTCTACCTGCTGCATTACTTAGCACAAATAAAAAGGCAAGTGACCACACTGTAGGTCTGCAAGCTGAACTAATGTGCTTCACTGCCTTTAATCTCCCCAATTACTGCTGAATTTTCAGTCAAGAACCATGACTGATTTTATAACTCAAATACCATTTTATTTTCTTTAGTTCTTATATAACTGTGGTTATTTATTCTTTGGTACTTGAGAGTCATTTTTCAGGAAAATCAAAAGAGCAAACTGAACATATTGCCAGTAATCCAGTGCAAAAAATCATAGTATTAATTTAATGAGAACTCTGCTATTCATTTGGCAAATGAGACAGTGGAGTGGCACTGACATGTAGAGCAGGGACCAGTCTGAGATGAAAATACATTGATTCATGAGTGGCAAAGAGCAGTTTAATGTAACCCACTGATAAAACTGTCACTGATCTTGCTCTCTATCTGGGATTCCAAGAGAAAATGATGGGAAAGACATTCTGTGCCATTAATGATAACTGAGTAAAATGTGCCAATGGGAGATAATAATACACCTACATGACACAGACCATTAAGCAGCCAGTTACAACAGTCTCAAATAACACAAACAAATAAAAATAGCACTTATGGTCAAACCCTTGTTTTATTAAGCTGTTAAATGCTTTTCAGAATAATAAATATGACCTGGAACTTATAATTCAAAAATTTAAACTACTGTCCTGTCTGCTTTTCCATACTTAATAATTATTTAATCCAGCAATGTCAAGATGTGCAACACTAATAAGCAGACCTCTGCTGAAGGAAAGGCTTTTGGCTGCAATTCCATCTACAGAAATAAACAGAAAGGACTTCTAGCCCCATTAAAAGCCACTGCCAGTGTGCTCTCCCAGGTATGCAAATAAAATTTGTTTTGAAGTTAAAAGCAAAGATGAATAAAATTTAAAAGCATAAGAATGAGAAATATCCTTTCCCCACTGCACTGGAGAGGTGCATGAATATCTTTTGATCTATTTTTGATTTCTTCTCTAAATAGCAAGTACACCACACCTGGCTGAAAGAATTTAGAGATACCACTCCCATGGTACTGATCGTCTTTCCTACGTCTTCATGGGAACTTCAGGTTCAATGATAGGAAAGGAAAAGACAAAAGGGTTCTTGAAAATATCCTTGAAGGCACGTGATGGCCACTGGCACACACAAACCCCAATGAGAGCTGTGTGCTCTGCAAGTATTGCATCCTCACCTGGTGTGTCTTCTGTGGACTCTCAGATGAGAGTGCTGACATGACCACAGCAGGCAGCAGCTCTCTGTGAGCACGCCCTCCTCCTCCTCCTCCTCCTCCTCCTCCTCCTACCAGGGCTGGGAACATCAGGGCAGTTATCCTGGATCACTTTCAGCATCCTGAAGGAAACGTACAGCTGACACCACCAAAACTATCTGGTTTTAACAACTCTAGAATCCTGGGGACTGAGGAGAGCTGGCTCACAAACTTCTCACTTTAGAAATGAGACCTAAGCTAATACAGTAACAAAACAAGGGCAACCCCTTAATTAATTGAAATTATATTCTTTCAAGGATTTTAAACATCATTGCAATTATGTTTAATCTTGCCCCATAATATTTTTAGATCTTTTTGCATACTTCTGTTCATACTGATTAATATCCAAAGTCTTCTTGCTGCAGACACAATTTATAAACCCAAAGTATGGATAACTAAATGCTCAATTTAAGTATTTTCTGCACTGCAATTTAGTGCCACAGTTTTCAAAAATAGTTTAATTTCAACACTTCTTAGTATTTTTTCTTGTGAGTAATGATAAAATGTTTTTACTAGGAAAGTCCAGATCTTATTTCATACCAGATCAGATCAGACACTTAATGCAATGTTGTTTCTTTAAGTGAAGTGAAAAATTTATAAGCCTTTAAAAAAGTACTTTACTGGTTACCTTTTAATTAGGGGGGAAAAAAAAGTTTGAATCAGAGCTATATACATTTCTGCATTAATTTCCAAATAAGAAAAGTGGTTTCAGTTTTTATTGAAGCAAGCTAGGTTGGTAAGTGTCCAGATTCTGGAATAAAGCAACCAGAGAACAAATCTTGTACATGTTCCCAAAAACAAGGAGATAAAATTCAGATATCTTTTACTGTATAGATTCCTACAAAACATAACCTACTAGCTTCCCATGTTTCCCTTTTTCAAGATTTTTGAAGTAATCTGTTAAGTGAGAAGCACTTCAAACAACTCTCTTCCACTGTGATGTCATCTACCTACCTTGGTTCAGTTCAAGTGCACCTTTATCATTCTGCTCAAATGCAGTTGCCTTGTTTTTTCCCTTGGCTTGCTGCTTTTTTTTGCCTTTCTCAGTCTGGTTGTAGATTCTGTCGGGCAAAGACCAGCTGTTAATATGCACAGCATCTCTCCCTGTAATCAGGACTTTTGTAAGGTTGTTACTAATGTTCTTCCACAAATCATGAATAAACAGGAAGTTTGCACCTTGGCTATTAGGTCACATTCTTTTATTTTCCTCTCTTTGCACTGCATACACTAGTGACAAAATAAAACCTTGGGCATATATACACCATTTAACCCAAAAAGGTGTTCAACCATCTTGTCCTTTGATTAAGATGGGGTTTTTTTTTAATGTTGTACTCAAATCACTGCATTCTGCAACAAGGAAATGAACTCATCTTGCTTATCTACTTGTCCCCTCTGGGGACACATCTCATTAAAAGCCTTTTTGGTGCAGTGTACCCTTTCACAATCCCTCCAAGGAAATGTAAAAATGATCTGAAACTGTAGCTTTTGCACTGTGTGAAAAATCAGTACCAGGATTCCTGATATTATTTAAAACAACTTGACATGGAAGTAAATCCCTTTTTTGTGCCAAGTATTTTATGAATTATTAATTGGTCCATTGAACTTTTGCCTGCAACGGGAGTAAATTTTAAAAAGGACAAAAGTACTTTGAAAGGTGAAACTCCAAGTGGCCCTGCCTGATAAGCCAAATTCCTACAGCCGCATTTGTGTTTACAATAAAACCTCTCTGCTATTTTCAGGTTGAAAAGTTTGTGGAATCTCTACAATGATATTCCATTAATCCAGGAAGGGGATTCAAACACCAAGAGGAAGAAGATGGTAGACACTTTTGATGAAGCATAGCTGCAGTGTCTAAAGATATCTCTGCATAAAGCTGTTAATGGCTAACTGAATTGATCTGTTCAATTTGTGTTATTTAATGAAGCAGAGCACCTGACACTTTATCATAAGCTTGTATTGGTTAAAAGTGTTTAGCTAAATGTCTGTATTGCTAATGGTATTTCCATGCCATATTTCACTTTGCAGATTTGCAAAAATAATTGTGTGGATAAATTCTAGGTGTTTCAGACTTTGGAAAGCTCACTTTGGGAGGCAAAAGACAGACTAGTAAAGAAAAGGTAAAGCAGCTTTATAATAGAAAGAGTGTGAGTAGCAAATAATTGTGCCATAATTAAAGAAAATAAAACATGTCATCATACTTCTAGGTGGAAAACTCTGGAAACCAATTATGTCTGGCTTTAACAGTTCCAGTGCTCTTGTGTAGTATAAATCTAGCAAAATAGAAATAAAGGCTACAGATTCAGAAAGAAAACATTTAGGTGTTCACATTGAGACATTGCTTCATTCTACTCATCAGCTTTTAAAATTTAGATAGACCTTAAACAGTCTTGTAAAAATGCATTTATAAGTTCAGTGTTCACTAGATTGTATTTATCTTTAATAAGATCCATACATTATGTTTATAAGAAGAAAATTAACTTTTCCTGTTCTTGGTGGCAATGAATAAAAACAACTGTAGGAACAGAACACATTTTGTACAATTAATAACCTGCAGTTGTCATTGGACTGCTGACACAATTAGAAAGATCTCTTAAAAATTGTTAGAAACAGCAAACTTGTTTGCCCAGCTGTATTCTGGGTCCCCTGGAGTTCTAAACAGTTTAATTTGAAAATGAATCCAGGAGGCCAAGGCCAAAATCACATTTCACTAAACATAACACATTTTGAAACATATGTTCATCATGTGGGCTGGTTCCTGGTGTATCTTTTATGTATACCTGAAGACTTCCACTCTGGTTTAATTTGGACAAAATTTTAATTAGTATTAGCAAAATAGACATGGTCAAAAAAATCAGGCTTGGTCTAGTATATGATTCCCCCTCAGCATGTAAAGATGTAATTCAGAAAAAACATTAAGTAAAGCATATTTATCAATGAGAGATCAAGCCTTACAAACAGCAGCAATGACTAAATGCTACAGAAATTCATGGTTTAAATGGTTGTTTTTTCACTAGTGTATCATACTGCCTTTCAAATATTTCTAAAAGTCCAGGACTAGAGAAGTACTTGATAGCAATGTGATCACAATGAGCTGTTCTCTGGTGTTAATATTTCTGAAACTGTACTGGTTCCATCAGAACTGACTCAGTTGCATTGAGGCCCATTAGTAGCTCAATAGCTCAAGAATGCTGCCTTAAGCCTTGAGCCTTCCATGAGCTTTGTCATGGAAAAGCTCAAAATGAACATTAGCAATCCATCCCTGTATCACACAGCTCAGTCCGTATTATATGGGGACCAACTACTGCATCCAGATATATATTTATGTATAATATATACATATTATATGCATCCACATATATTTATGTAATATTTATTTACTACCTTTACATAGTACCTTACGCAGGGAAACATTCTATTTCAGCTTTTCCAGCTGCTCTCAGGAATGACTGAAGATGATGCTAACCAAAGAAAGAAAGCCACTCATTCATTAAATCTCTGTGGTCCCCCACCTTCAGACCTGTAGAACCAAACGTGCACTGAGGGAAACACCCAGGACAGCCAGAGCTGCTCTGACAGAGCAAGCTGGCACCTCATCCCCTTCCAGAACAAAGCAGCAGCACTGACTCAAGTGCAAAGGAAACATAACCTTGGAATTCGAATTTCTGGCCAAAAAAGCAGCCAGTTAGGATTCAGAGCTGAGCTTGTCCACAACCCTTCAGTGCAATCCTAAACCAATGGATTCAGGTCCAAATTTTAGCACTGCCTGTTAAACTGTTTCCTCACAATTATGTAGCAATTCCTGAGCCTCAGTAAAAAACTTCTACAGATAAAAATACAGAAAAGAGCAACTCTGTCTTCTAATTTAAACACGGATAAAACCATCACCTAAATATCAAACTTGTCTGTCTTTTCCATCCAGGTGAGAGTAAGATAATCTGCATGGATGGGAGGTACTCAATACAATAGAAGTTCTAATTTTTGTTGAGAGGCTGCATGTATTCTTGCAATAGATATAAAATTAAAGGCTTCAGGGGAAAAAATGCTGACGTATGGAAGATACAATATAAAAACTTACACCAGCAGTTTCTAACCACCCTGCATAAACAAAATACCACCTTTTTTAACAACTCCACTGCCCAACCCTAGCAGAGAATATGTAGAGTTAGGAACTAGCATATATTAATGATTTTATTATGGAGTTGGAACAAGAAATTGCATCAGTTAACGAAGACAGTAATATAATTTTGGAAATGTTAGGTCTAAACTAATTTTATCAAAGCCCTCACTATTATAGTTTCCTGGAAAAATTTAGGCTCCTTTTTTCTGCAGGAAGAAAAGGGAACTGAAAATCTTTGATATTCCAGTGTAATTTTAAAATTAAACAAAACAAAACAAGCAAATAAACAAACAAAAGAAACCCTCCTTACTAGAGAGGAGAGATACTCATTGGTATGTACAAGCATGTTTGCTTTTCTAAATAATCCCCAAATTCTAAGTATTACTTTTCCTTTACAAAATTGAAAGTCAGGTACAGGGCACGTTTTCCTAAACAGATGGTACAGCACAGAGATTCAATTCCTGCTAGGTGGCAACAAACGCGTGCAAGTCACAAGAGTCAAAAAATCTCAAAAAGTCAGGCAACATGCTCCACACTATCTTCAGAAGCAACCCAGTATGACACCACTACCTGAAAAAGGCCCAACTGACTTTAATTTGCAGGAATGTTTTACAATTGCCACCCTTGTGGATGAAGAGCTAGGCATGAGCCAAGCATGTGTCTATCCTGGGCTGCATCCCAACAGGGGCAGCCAGCAGGACAAGGGATGGGATTCTCCTCTCTGCTCTGCTCCAGTGAGAGCCCACCTGGAGCACTGCTGGTCCAGGGCTGCGGTCCTAGCACAAGAAGGACCTGGACCTGTAGGAGCAGGTCTGGAGGAGGCCACAGAGACAATCACAGGGCTGAAGCACAGTCTGCTGCAGACAGGCTGGAAGAACTGGGGTTGTGCAGCCTGGGGAAGGGCAGGCTCTGGGGAGACCTCATTGCAGTCTGCCAGTACTTGAAGGGGCTGGAGCAGGTGTCCCAGAGAAGCTGTGGATCCCCAGCCCCAGAAATGTTGAGGGCCAGGTTGGAAGGTGCCCTGATCATGCTGATCTAGGTGAGTGGTACCCCAGCCCATGATGGGGGCTTTAAGGTCCATTCCACCCCACAACATTCTAGGACTATTCTTACACGCTCTCGACAAGACTATCACCTGCTCCCTTCATGTCTTACAGCACAATCCACTTTCTCATCTTTCCTTTCTTAAGTGCCCTGAAGCTGTCCAGCACAAGGCTCAGTTATTTGGTTTTGTAATTCCAGCAATGTAATTTATCTATCCTGATTTTGTAATTCCAGCCACGCCATAGCCCTAACCACACCTTGTGACTACTTTCCTTTTCTCATCTGGGTCTCCAGCCCTCTAATTTGAAGCTCTCAGTCCTCAATTTCTGTCTCTTGCTGCTGAAAATTCAAGGTGGATTTTTATTCCCTTAGCATATGAAAGTGAAGCGTTCCTCAAGTAATAATAATCCTGTAGGTATATTGTGCCAAGCCTGTGAAGCAGTGCTTGTTGTTATCCAAAGGACAGCAACAAGAAATGCAGCCTGGGTCAGTATGTTGGGGCGTTTTGTGCACATGAAATGTGCCCAGAATTATTCTGGTTTTCTGAGTTCCATGTCAGCAGAGCAAACTGGACAATTCACTGTGTTTAAGAAATTTTACTTCAGGAAGTCTGGTTTTTTTTTTGGTGTCTAATTCACCCACAGATAAAATTCAGTATTATTGTCTTCATGTTAAAATACACTTTAGATATTGCAGCAATCAACATGTGGCATGAAGCCATATTTTATATGGTCAGCAGGGCTGATCACTGCCAGGCTGGAAAGATTTTCAGTAGGAACATTCCCTCACCTCCCAAGTTGTTTTCTTTGTTGAGGAATTTTCAAATCTGCAGTCTGAAGTAAGGAAAGGACAGGAAAAAGTTACTTCCCTCAAGTAGAAAGGGCATCATGCTTAAAACACTAATTCCTGACATGTTCAGTTCCCAAGATGCCCATCCTGAGGAGCTGAAGCACTTGCACAGAATGATACACTGGGAGAGTGGCATTACTTAGCCCAAGTTAAACAGAGAAGTAACCCTATTTCTTCCCTTAAGCACCAAACAAGGGAAAACCACCACTTAATCTTTGGCATTTGCTATTTACCTTGTAAATCATGGCTCAGCAGGGACACTTGCTACTTCTCCCCTGTAAATATAACTTGGTTGGAACAGAATGGGCTCATGGTTATCTTCTCTCTGTAAAACTGGTATAAAAGAACTAAAAAATATTGAATATTTTATAAATAGATAAAGATTCTGAAGGACTTGACTAAATAAAATGCAATTTAAAAAACACAATCATTTAAAGCACCCTCCCTTTGAAGTAATTGATCAAGTTTTTGCCTTTACATTTCTCATGGAGTGGATTTCAGAATTGAAACAAGCTTTTGCAAACTAATTCAATTGTTCTGACTCTAGTATGAAAGAAATATTCAGTATGCTCCTGCCCCTATCTAAGCACTGTGTAGCTATTTCTTGGCCATTTTGTATGCACCTGTACTCACCAAACCAACATGTGTCTTACACTTGACAGTCCTGCCATTCCTAATCCATAATCCTGTGCTGTTGCCAAGGGCAGCCAAATGTCTGCTTTCTCCACGAGCAGCTTTTGCACATTCTTACAGGTTCCAGCACCCTTTTTCTCCCACTAGGAATAATAAAAAAAAGAGCATTCAGCCAGAGTTGGAAGAGAAGTATGCAGGAAGCAGCAGGCACAGTTATATTCATGCATATTTTCAAATAGCTCAGTTAAAATGCATTAAATGGAATTTAAAATATTCCCGGTTATTTCTGTGAAGATGTGACAACATTTGTTGTTTCAAAACCTGGGTTCAACTGCTTTCTGCTGTTGTTTTTTTAATCAGGCACCAGATTTTCAACAGAAGTGTGTATGCCAAAACATTGCAGCCAAAACCCCAAAAGATATCAACTTAGAAACGCTGCCACAACACATCAACATCATTTCATTGATAATTTTTCTTATTCTCCTAAAGGATGCAGCTGAGGAGGCAACCTGATTCAGAGAAGAAGCTTCTGAACTGCAGTGATTGAGAAATTGGAAAAAGAAAGTGAAATGCATTCTTTTCCAGAAACATCTTTGAGCAATTCATTTTTATACGGAAAACCATTCAAAATTAATCACAAAGAGCTTAAGACAAAAATTTTTAGGTGTGTTCAGAGCATGTTTGTTATTATTCTTTAAAAAACTGCAGTTAGTGCTGAAGATAAATTAGATCTTAACATTTACAAACATGTTGAATAAAAAACTGCCTAGCTAAGCTTTTAGTCAGCTGTGCTTTATGTAACTCTAAACAAATTTTTCGATTAAACTGGAAATCATCTCCTGAAGGTGTTTCTTACCCGTGCCATGCAGAGAGGTCTGGACTGGCAATGCTGGCAGATTTCAGTGCAGGGACAGCACCAGTGACACTTTAGAGTGAGCTCTCTCTGAGTTGAGGATCAGTCAAGGCAGGCTCTGGCAACCCAGCTGTAAAAGGTGCTGCTGCTGGGACCTGCCTAAACTGCACTGGCAGCTTTATTACAACCAATAAAACTTTTATTAGCTTTATTTCCCTAATTCATTCACTGTGATTTAAACCATTGGTCTGTGTTAGGACTCTGGAAGGGATCACTGCAGTTCATCTGAAGAGAGCCTTTCCACTTGCAATACCATGGCAGTCCTCAAATACCAAAGACAGCATTCTAAAAACTCAACACTAAGAGCCTACCTGTCTTTGAGTCTCTCTTTTAAAATTCGACCTTAGAGCATAAACAATTTTGGACATTCCAGGTAAGCATTCTAGCAAATATTATGAAGCCAGTTTTTACCAAATGATTGTCACTCTTTCTCCCTTTGGTACAGCTTGATGAATCTCTTAATTCCCTGACCTGTACAGAAAGTGTAGTTACTAACATGGATGAATCACTTACATCAGAAGATACAGATATGTTATTACAGCATAAACTCAGTTATTATAAATCATGTAAGTTATTAACTAAATAACATTTACATTTAGCATTAACTCAGTTATTAAGCAGTCATTAGGGAGACAATACCCTTAACAGAATTAGCTCATTTTCACAAACCCCAGCACATAAAGCAGATTGCAACTTTTCTTAAACTCTGCAATAAAATACGCTGCATTCAGATACAGGATTATTTTCTTCTGGATCTGGTCATTAGGGGCCATACCTATCATTTAGGGGCATGTTCTTGTAAGAAATGCTTTAATATTAAGAGCTATAAGGGACTTTAAAAATTATTATTACCTTATTAATTTACTTTTGAAGACTTTTCAAGAAGTTTCATTAACTGCCTAAAGCAATAAATAATTTTATTCCTATCTCTAAGTTGTTTTGGTGGTTTTTTTATGATATCTTTCTCTAGATAGGACTTCATAGATCTTGAGGAGCAAGTAAGATTTGGTATTTTTCTACTCTCTGCAGTATTTTTTTCCCATGTAAATTTATCCTCCCTTTCCATTTAAATTCTAAATGGAAAATGGCTACAAAACCATAAAAAAATTAATGAAAATGAATTAGTTGTCTTTGCAATCACTTGAGAACACCCCAAGTCAGAAAGTTATATTAAATACTGTAATGTAATCAATTTGCATGTAATTTAATGGAATTAAATTAATGGAATTAAAAATTTTAGCACTTAAGTAAAGAGTGACAAATCACAAATTTACTTATAAGTGCAATAATTACTCTCACTTATAAAACAAGCAGCAGTTCATTTGAGGGTGTCTGCAATTGCAAAGTCAAGACACTGAAAGCAGAAATTCAGCCTTGAGTTCTCACTTTTTGCACATGAGGATAACACTTGAGGACTCCATTTCCCTCAGCTCTCTGCTGTTTCCAAGTAGATTATCATTCAGCAAAAATGCTGATCTGCTTCACGGTCACACATTTTACTGAGATTTCTCTCAGTAAAAGAACCGTACATTTTATTTGGAAAGGGTAAGAACCAAGGTCATCTCGATCACAGATGGGAGAAGTTAAGAACTGCAAGCACTTGACTAGCACATCAACTACCAATGTGCATCTTTTTAAAGTATAAGAAAATCGTGATGAGCCCAAAAAACCTTTGAATCTGAGAACCTTCATAGCTTCAGTTAAAACCTCACTTTGAAATAATGGGAAAACAATCTCTTCTCGTTTATCCATCCTCTTACTGCAAAAGCTTATTCATGGACTTAAGCAGGCAACTGATTTTACACCTGTGCTTGGTGTTTAACTGTGACAAATGAGAATAATTTTCCCATTGGGGCAAGAGTTATGGAATCTGTGAGCCCTTTAGTTATAGGTGCATACCTGGCTGACAGAGCAGTGCCTGGTGCATGCTCAGCTCCTTGCATGGTCCCCAGCAGTCACCCACACAGGTGGGAATGGAGGCAGAGGGGGCTCCCAGGGCACAGGATAAATAACTGCAGGGCACTCCACAGGAGGGACCTCTGACATGGGCTGATTATGGTACCTGATACAAAATAATCAACAAATTAGTGGTTTCTTTAAATAAAAACTCTGCCCATGAATGTCTAACATGATCCAGAAGGGCAAATTGAATAATTTCCATGTTTGTGTGTCTGCAGCAAAGAAAAAGAAAGTAAAACCTTCTCACTGAGGTGATACTAAAAGCTTTCAGTGTCCTCCAAAATACCCTGTCAGTTCCTTCAATATCACTGTGTGCCTGGACACACAATCTGGCTCTGAACTAGGGCTATAAAGGGTTTGCATGTTAAAAAATATTACTTATTGACAACATGTTTCCTAAGGAACAATGGCCAAAAAGGTACTTTGCTTAATTCTTCTCTATGTAAGGCTAGAACATACTAATAAATATCTATTTTAGATGACACCATTTGTTATAATAATGAACTGCAGGAGGAAAAAAAGTATTGCTAGAACTTAATGTTTTCTTAAAAAAACCAAAGTAAAACAAAACAATACCCACCTTTCCCCCCTCTTCATTTTATAGATAGACATCAAATACTTTTATCCTTCATTGAACTGCATCTAAAAAAGATTGAGTGTAAATAAGATTTTTTAACCAAAAAAAATCCAAAAAAGGGAACAAGCATTAGCACACTAGAAAGTTACAAAGAGGAGCAGTTACTAAATAAACTAAAAAAATTAGTATCTGATTAGACTCTTTTAAATTTCTCTTCTATTTCTATTCTATTTAAAAATAACATAAAGAATTTTTAATATAAAACTTATAAATCAAAATGCTATAATTTAGGTATCAGGGATATGACAACCTATTTTTACAAATCCATCAATCTGCTAAAAGTGAAAAATACACTTAGTCAGCACTTTAAACTACTCTGCTTCTACAGATCCTTCTAGTCCTTCCTGAAGCAAAAATTATATTTTTATGTAATGGTAAGAAACCTCATTCTTGGAAGTTAATTTTCGAAAATTACAATACGATACTACTGTAAGAGTAAATTTACTGTGCTGAATACTTGGAGAGTAAAACAATACTTTGGTTTCAGATTTAGTGAGCCTCTTGCTCTGGTAGCTCTTATTTGCAATTCCCACATGAATCAAAACAATCATATTTCCAAAAGTCTAATTGGAACACACATCCTGAAACTTGACTTATCGTCCTATGCATCTTCTACTCCTTTGATAAAACTCTGGAAAACACTTTTACAAATTGCTAATTTCGATTTAAAGCCACCTTAAGAGCTGTCACACTGAATTTAAATGTTCTGGGCATGCTGCTGCAGCTGTAGCATACCAAATGCCAGTGCTACCAGCACTGCAAATATTCAGTTCCTTCAGGAGTATTTCAGCCAGAAAACACCACACCATTCTGTATCCATCACATTTGCCAGAACAATTTTCTCATCTTTCTCAGTCCAAACTAGATTTTAAACAACAACATACTTTTTCAATATCAGTATTTTTAGTTCTAACTATTCCACAAGATCAAGCTCAGAATATTCTTTCTAAGAAACATTCATTTTCCTCCACAACTATGTTTTTACCAAGCTATCTGAATGCTTTACACCAGATGTATATATCCCCTATAGTACAAATGCACTCTCTTTTGTCCCCTGATTTCAGGAAGGGACAGAGAGGTTAAGCATCAGGTGTAATAAAATGCCCATAGAACAAAGAATTAAATAAAGATATGTAAATAAAATCTGGGGCCTTGTACTTGGTGCTGAGGCTTTCAGCAGAGAGCAATGTAAGAATAAGGCAGAATTCACTTTGGATCGCCCTGCAGATGGCTGAGCTGCCTGAACACTGCATTTTCTTCAACAACCAGCAAATAAAGGCAGAGTGATGCCAAGTGTCCTGCCCCTGAAGAGGAAGCATCTCTCAGCTCTTCATGTCCACATTTCCTCAAACACAAGGTGCCTACCCACTTCTCTTCTTTTAAAAAACTGAAGGAAGTTCAGTCTGACTTTTGTTTCTCTCTTTCCAGGTGAAACTACTAAATCTAATAGTTAGAACACCCATGCAGGAAATAGGAGCATGAGGACTCATTTCCTCTTTTTCTAAGAAAATACTGAGGCAAATATCTTCCTGTTATCTAGCATAGCTTGGTTGAGGGAGAGTCAGTTTTCTCTGCTGAACCAAAAAAAGCAGACAACAAGTAAATGTAAACTTGTTTTCATGTCCTGAAATGCATTCATTCTCATGCAGGGTTGGTTTGTTCTCGTAGTTTTGCCTGGGTGATTATAGAAAAGAAGGAAAAGGACAAAATACATTAATACCTTTTACCACAAAGCCTCCACCACAGCAAGCATGAAAAAATACCTACCAAGAGTCTCCTTCTTTAGCCAAAACATCATATTGAATCTTCTCTGAAGCCGAGTGGGCCTAAAGGAGCACATTCAAACATAGTATGTTGTATTTAGTCCTTTAATACTGATCCAGGGTAAGAGTGGTTGAAGGAAGTACCCAGGTTCTCACACTTAGGCTGTCAGACAGTCCACTTTCTGTTTAATTCCCAATATGTCCTTGCTGATGCCAGCGGTTCTCTCAGAGCCAGCACAGATATGACTGGTGTGACGTGCCCATAAGACTCTGCCATTGCCAGCAGGGGATGGGTTTGCACTGGCCCAGAGAGCAGAGCCCCTGGAGCCCTCTGGGCTCGTGCTGGGCAGAGCTGGCTGGGGCTTGTCCCATCTCTGGTGGCCCTGTGCCCTTGGCCTCCCTGGCTGTGGCCCTGGCTGAGTGCCAGAGCTGGGAGGCAGCTCTGGGTACTGAGTGACAACCCACAGTCAGCTCAGCCTGGGACCCACTGGGAAGGCAGTGATAAAAACATGGGAAAACACGTAGCCATGTCTGAAGGAGATCTCCACCCTTCCCAAGGTACATTATACATTTTTAACAGAATAATCCTTTTGAAGATGTACATTTTTGTATTGGGAAACCAGTGAAAGCAAGTTAAGAAATGTTTGTTTTGATTTTCCCATGTCTCCCGGGAACAGAAAAGAAAAGAGGTGAGTTTCAGTTTAAATGTCAGATCTGTGTTCAGATTCTGTTTTCTGTACAAAAACATGAATTACAAGAAGCAAGGGAAGATCTACAAAATGCCTTTGCATCAGCTTGACTTCCATTGGAAACTTACTGGAGAGGAAAACTTAAATTAAGGTTGAAATGGGCCATCCCTCTTCCTAACAACTAGAGCAACTTCAAACTTCTAAGTAGGTCTTTTAAAAGTTTCTGTGATAAAACACCATAGTGGCTTGAAAGAGATGCTGTTCAAATAGACAAAACTCAGGTCAGAGCTGGCCTGGTGCTGCTGCTGCCTGACTTTGGGGCAGGAGCTCACCCTTTCAATGCAAGGAGTGCCAGCACACCTGCTGTCCTCCCCTCACTGATCTGGTGCTAAGGTGTATCTGACACAGCAGTTTCTGGGTCTCTAGAGGATTGTTAGGTTACCATCATAAAAGTAAGAATTATGGTATGTCTTGTAACCTAATGATAGGTAAAAATTATACAAAAGTCTTCTCTTTCATAAGATGTGACAATCAAATGCATCACATATTCTGAACACAATAGCATTTCTGTCATTTTCATAACGAGGTGCCTTATTACCACTGAGTGTTGAAAAACTCTGGTAATGCTGTAGAAAAACTTTAAACAGGGAATTTTCAACGAAATAAAACTGTCATACCAAGCTTTTTAAAGCTGCACTGTTGTGCCTATGCCAAAACAGTTAATTGTGAGATACTCTTAACCATAAAATAGGCCAACTGAATTTTACAAATGTGACAAAATTATTCTATATTCCTGCAGCTTCTTCTGACACTTCAGTGATTTGTCAGATTTTAATCTGAGAGCACAAGCTACCTTTGGAGAGGTAGAAGAGAGGAGATAAGTGTCTGTATTTGAATCCAGAGTGGCAGTGACCCAGGAGTCTCCAGGCCCTTCCTGAAGGAGCTGCCCTTGCAGCCAGGAGCAAGAAGGGTTGTAGCTGTCCCTTCATGCATGAGAGCTGCTTATGGAGCTGGCAACGATGAGCTGTGCTGCTACATCAAGTATTTGGGATATGGAATTAAGTTGTCACTCTAATGACTTATGTGTGATGTTATCTTCAATTTAATGCATCTTAAATTCCTTGTGAACGTAAAATACAGTGTACTTTCAAATTACTCAAAAGTCTGTTCTGTTAATTAAGAGCTACAGACCAATGTAATGTACTAACTTAGCACTGGACAATTAGCTTTACATTATTATACAAATGGAGTTGTGTTAAATGAGTGAGAAGAGCACAGTATTTTGTGCTACATTGACACCCCAATCTATTTTCAGCGATCCTGCTGTAATATTGTGTTCAGTGAATTTATTGTAGATTTATTCTGGTATTAATTAAGATCAGAATTTGGACTTTGAGTTTTAATCTACCTTGGTTTGTGTGCATGTCTCATTATAACTGAGCATAAACTGTTACTAAATTATTTCTATTATATGGAACTGGTTAAAATGCTTGGAATTTAGGTGCAGATTTTTACAGTGCTGCATTGCTCTGAAAGTATTAAATGATGATTGAATATTTTATTCCTGCTCACATTTTGAAGATCTGTTCAAAAAAAGAGAAGGAACATTTAGAGAGGGGTTATTTCTCACTGTAAGGTACTTGGTTTCATTTCCTTGAGCTCAATCCTATCCCTACTAACACAAACTGAACATCCTTGAAAGTAGAACTAATGGCATCTTTTCAATGTTTAAAAATGTTCACTCTCTTTTTTCCACTGAAAATAAAAATCAAATTGTGTCATGACTAAGTGAATTGAAACTTAGAAAACAAAATAAGATTTAGTATTATACACTAATTTGGCACGCTAGTTTGAACTTGTCAAATGCAAGATCAAGCTTTTAAAATCACATTTCATTAGTGTAATTTCACAAGCTTTCAACTATCACTAAGAAAAAGATATTTCTGCTACAAGAAAAGTTTAAATAGTTTCCAGCCATGGTTGGGGTTTTTATGGAAGTAGCTCATCTTCTGAGGAAGCAGAGGCAAGGCATATTTCATTTCACAATGTTGCAAGTCTCTGGCAAGTACTTCTGACCTAAAATATGGTGGCTTAGATAAAAATAAAGACAGTAAGCAACACTTCTACCCATTTGAAACCTTTAGGAAAGCAGTTGTGACTTTCCAGGCAGATTTGTAGTTGGTGTCGTGTCAGAAATCAGGATCCTGGTGCTGCCCAAGGCTGGAAAGCGAGGGTTGGGAGGATGCTCACAGCACACAGGGGCAGCCCTGCAGCTTGGATTCCTGAGCAAGATCCCAGGTCCCACATTTTCACTTGGCCTCCAACCACAGCATAGATTAAATTTCCTTACAAAAGAGAAAAAAGAAAGGAAGAATTAACACCTAAGGTTTAACTGCTCTGTCAGTATTGGCCACAAACTAGCAGGGGCTGAGAAACTGTGAGATCCTGCGTCTTCAGGGGCTGTTACCTTGATGTGTTGGTAGTTTCAATGGGCACAGTGTCCTGCCTCTTCCCAGCACTGCCTCAGCATGGAGCCCCTTGGCTGGACCCTTCACCCTCGCTGGCGGCACCCTGCCAAAGGCTGGAGCTTGGTTTTAGCAGGGGAGCTGGGGAGGGAATTGTTAGTGCTGAGAAAAGGCTAAACCTGTAGTCCCTGGGATATTTTTGGTCCCTACTCCTGGTTCTCTTAAACACTTTATCAAACTATTCGGTATCAGGAAACACTGAGCTACTTAAAAGGCATTCATAGCAGTACATGATCATCCCTTGCAGTGCTGTACTGCTGAAAGGACTCCAATCTGTACCCAGCACATCATTCAAGGAATATTGCTGAAACTGGAAGAAAAGGATTTAAATTCTTTCCTTAGATAAAGGAAAGAGTGTTAACACACAATATAGATACAGTCAGAAACAGCAACAAGAATATGTACTCACATTTCCCTCTAAGCTGAACTTAGAAAAAAGGCTGAAACAAAACTTGCCCAGTTAAAAACCTAGAAATTCTCTTTAATTCTCTTTTCTGTCAGGACATATATATATATATATATATAATTTCTAAAAGCTTTAAGTGCACAAAAGTGCCTTGACTGCAATGATGACTTTCCCTGTGATGTGGAAGACAAAAGTCATGCAGAGGTCAGACCTGCACAGGTCCTGCTGTGAGTGCACATCACCCTGGGCACTGCACAGCACACACACACTGAGGCTGATTCACAAACAGCAATTCCTAGCGGTGCCTGTACTTCTCACACAGTGCAAAGCAGAATTCAGTCTTGGCTTAGAAGCTCTATCAAAAGTTTGTACCATTGTGAGCTGCCTTGTGGCCTTTAAATAACAATCTTTTTACCATCTGAGGATTCCAACATCCTCAGAGCGAGAGCTGGATGCACATGCAGACTTGGAGATATTATTAAAGAGATCATATGAATATATTAATTATATATTATTAGATGTTATTGAAATAGTATTAGACTTAATAATAATTTCCTCAAAATCTATGGAGATATCAATGTAAAATACTTACTTTAGACCATATATTATGCTTTAGGATGCAGTTTCAAAGCCACAGGTCAGTAATTTGGAAACCAATCTGTCAACCAACTAAAAAACAATTCCACAGGAAAAATATGACTTCTAAAAACCAGGACTCAGTTGCCATAGGTAATCAGGCCTATCCTAAAGGAGCATTAAGTGCTGAACAAGGTTTACTCCAAAAAGGTGAATTTTTGAAATATTGCTTCTAAAACAAATAACAGCCAACTTTTGAAAACAGATTAAAAAAACAAAATCAAAATCCAAACACAACTTCTTTTTTTTAATTTGACCAATCAGAAAGACCAATATCACATAAATTTGATGCAGTTGTCTTTAATAATAAAGAATATACGAGGTAATTTTCCTAAAACAAAGAAAAACTCAAACCAGCATGATTTTTCCTAATACTGTGTCTCAGAGTCTTCAATAAGCCTCAGAACAGCCCCCTTCTTCTCCTTGTTCCTTTGAAACATGGCACTGATGCTGTTAATTCCCCATTACTCTATCTGCCTCTCAGAACTCCCTGCTGTTTTCCCTCACAAACACATAAATCTTTAACCATCACCTAAATCACATGTTTATTTTATCAGCCTCCAGACCTTGCAGTTCAGCCTCAGTTCAACCCTCACACTTTGTGTTCTGGACAGGGTTCATGAGAGCTCCAGCTGCCTTTTACAGGAGCGATGGTATCCCTGTGCTCACACAGCACATGAGTGACCAGCACATCCCCTGCCCTGCTGATGGCACTCTGGTCATTGCATTCCCCCTCTTTCCAAGCAGTGCTGCTGAGGTCTCAGAAGCCTGCAGGGATACAGGCAGTTCAAGGAGTCCCTTTTACCTTCTGCCATCCTTACCACAGGATGCTATTTCTTCATTCATGCCCTGCTCTCAGTGTGACTCCACAACTGACAGGACATCACAAAGACACAAGGCAGCAGTCAGAGATCGGGGAAGGGACAGGAAGGAAAATCAGCAGTGGGAGATCCTCAGTTTGACACTGCTGCCAAAGGTTCCCAGCTACAGCCTGGAGCACGAGCAGCATGAGCAGCATGAGCAGCATGAGCAGCATGAGCAGCATGAGCAGCATGCTGCATACCTTGACTAAAGGAAAAAGACATTGCACTTCCCACCACAGAGATGCAAAAAGCCAGCTTGATAGTGACTCATTGATGAGGTTTTGGGTAGTTTTGGTGTTTTAAACTATACCAGGAAGCAAAAGGCATGCTAAAGTCAAGCCTGCAGAGCAGCAGTTTCCTTACTCACATCCCCGGTACTCCCTCCTGACCAGCTGAGGACTCCCCATGCTAGGAAACTCTTAAAGCAATGAACCAGTTTCTGGATGATCCTCGGGAATCAGCAGAAAAGGCTACATACAGAATATGGGTCTCTAAGTCCATATGCACACCTAGATCAAAGTCAAGAGGACACTTACCTCACATGTTTTAATTTAATGTCTTAACTCTTAGGGGTGAAGCACTATCAAGGTGATTTCAGCTAGACTACATAACACCTCTTCTTTTAAATCAAGGTTGTTTTTCATATTACCTGAAGTGATAAAAATCATAAAGAAAACTGAACTCTGTAACAAATTAGTAATGGATTTCAAGCTTACAAAGAGCCTAAAATAACTGGAGGTTTTTGTTCCTTCCTGCCCAGTAGACTTCACTAGCAGACAAAAAAAGGAAAATTAAATCTAGGCAAATGTGCCCAGCTTTCAAAAACAACAGCAAAAATATATTGTTTCCTCTTCTGTTTGTGTGTATGAGGGATATGTACTAACTTCATGGAATTACTCCAGCAAGCTGTGAATGATGATGCATGAAATGAAAAAATCTCAGTCCAGTGCACAGGAAGAATACAGAGAACAGCAGGCTGTCAACAATACACTTTTTAGAGGAGAATGGATATATACCACATCCTCCTTGGATGCAACTGCTCAATTCATTCAACTCATTGTATCATATGATGAGGGGGGCACTTCCAGATTCCACTGGACACATTCCAGTTCTCCAAGACAGCACTGAATAATTAATTAATTAAAATTTGGGATTTTTTATCTAATTGAGTAATATTTTCTGTCTTAACTGCAGACAGTTGTAAATAGAGCCAGAGGACACAAATGACAGTCTGCCATTAATTACTGGTCAGAACAAAATATCCATTCATGATCTATATTCTCCACATCTCTGTTTTACTCCTCTGTTTGATTACGTGAACAGGCAAATTCTAGATAACAGAGAGAAACTAATAAACCCTTTTTGCAAACCTCCAGCCACTGACTATGGTCTCAGTCAGGATACAAAGCCCCACTTCATCTAAAAAAAATTATTTCATTGAGAAGATAAACTTTTCAGCAGCCAGGCATCACACAGAAGCTTCAAATTCCAAGATGCAGTGTATTCACTCCTGCAAGTTCAGTCTTTGAGAAGCAAGATTAATTATTACTAAAGTCCTGAAAAAACCAAGGTAGGAGACTTTAAATTCTTTGAACAAAAAAAAAAAAAAAAAAAAAAAAGAAAAAAAAAAGATAAAAAACAGCCATACCTATGTAAGATGACAGATTCCACAGATTCCAAAGCAATGACACTGAAAACACCAGTGTTTTCATTCAGAAAGAGAAGAGTTATCTCTGTTTGCCTTTTTTGGAATGTAAAGTTTTCTGAAGATAGAGCTGACTCTGGTACCACAGCTGATCTTTGTGCAGGCCTAAAGGGACAATAAAAGGTTCCCTGTATGTCCATGTCACTGGTACACAGGGAGTGCTGGATCTGGAAATTGTGTGATTAGATCATGCAGGTTTAGAGCAGCTGACAGCAGAGGTACCTTTCCCCTTTGGTTTGGAAGGCAATACACTGGAATGCTCACTGACTAAATATTTATTTTGGAGAAAAATTATCTTCTCTTACTGCTTGAGCATTCAGAAATTACACAGCCTCCCAGAAAAATTCAACAATATATGCCAGGTACAGCCAGGGACACAACGAGGTACAGTGGACACACATGTCCAGCTGCCCTGAGTAAGGGTACAGAGCTAATCAACATTTCATTCAGGGCCCAGTCCTCTGCTAGGGATGTGCAACAAGACACAGATAAATAGCACTGCTTGAAAAGCCAAGCAGATGATTTCCACAACAAAAAATGTTTCCTGTTTTTTCCATGCAGCACATAAAGAACTAGTTGAAGCAATTTAAAAAGTAAAGTATTTTAAACTTACATAAAAGCAACACAGACAATAGCTATGAAAAAGGGCTCTAGCTTCTAAAATTGCTTGTTTCTTTATCCTACATAATAATCACTTTCTGAAATTTCCACATCATTTTTGCCATGCTTGCAAATCAGTTATGTATCACCTCTCAGGAAATTTGCTAACAGATTTCAAAGGCACAAAACTGTTTCTTTAGAACTAGTCCGGTGCAAACTTTGTGTGAGAAGAAAATTAGCTAGTAGTTAGGGGTCCTGTTTAAGACAAAACCTGGAGGATGGAAAAGCTAAAAATAGTTGTAAAAATGTAAATCTAAACAAACAAGCTCTAGACTGGAGTCTTTAAAAATATTATTAAGGGAAATTGTTCCCCTGATATGTTTCAATATATTACCAGTAAATAAGATATGTGTAAAACCCCATTTAACACCCCATTAAAAATGTTTCTACTGCATTAAAATAATCTTTTCTCTCCTGGTTGAGATTGATGAGAAAGTATTCTGCCTGATGATCATGGCCATTACTGTGCAACTCCTTCAGGGCTCCTGTGACATCATCCATCAGTTTGTTTTTACAGACCTGTCGAAGATGCTAGAGGAGGGCCTGAAGTTGAAATTTATCTGCTGTGTTTTTTCCCCTTAAAACACTGTGACAGAGAATCTGTCAGAAGGCAGAATTTGCTAAAAATTTCATCAAATGAGATAAACAAATACCACCCATGAGTTTCACATATCAAGTGAGTATCTGATTATTAAGCATGTACAAGATGAGCAGTGAAGAGTCAGCGTCTACCTTAGTCACACTAAAGAAAATACGGTAATTTCACGACTATAAAGTGCACCCTTTTGACTAAAATTTTGGCCTGAACCCGGAAGTGCGCCTTATAGTCCAGTGTGCCTTATGTATGGACAAAGTTGTGAAATTTTTCACCCTGAAAGTGGGAGCCGCGAGGGGGGCAGGGAGCCGGCGGCCTCGGCCAGCAGGAGCCTCGTAGGGAGGGAGGGAGGGAGTTGGTGGCCACAGAAGCCGTGAGCTGTGGCCACCCCGAGCCAACCCGGAAGTGCGAGCTGCAGCCGCACCACGACAGCCCCAGGCCACCTCGAGCTGCCCTGGACTGCTGCGAGCCGCCCCGAGCTGCGCCTCGCCAGCCGGGGGCGGGCGGGAGTGCCGAGGCCCACATCACGGGGAGGGCACCTGGGGCTGAGTTTAAAGGCTACACCAATCTGTGAAAAACGTTTGCAAATTGAGCACCTGCCAGTAAACTCCACGACTGTGGGATTCTGTTACTAATTCATTACTTTGTTGCGGGCGGCACAGATCCTTGTTGCAAAAAACAAGTGCGCCTTATAGTCCAGTGCACCTGATATAATGTACAAAGTTGCGAAATTTGCCGACTCCCGGAGGTGCGCCTTATAATCCGGTGCGCCTTATAGTCGTAAAATTACTGTACTTAGGGCCAAAGGAACAAGATCTGAAATACGGACTTAATTTTTTTTGTGCTCTTGATAGACCAATTTTTATAGAAATACAGAAACACAAGCACCAGATGGAGAGGTGTCATTCTAATGACAACTTTTTCATCAACCCCTCACACATCTTGAGAGAGGAATACAGCTGATTTCTACTTACTCCTGAGAAAGTGAGAGGACAAATCCTGGATCTCTGTTTAGTAAATAATCTGCTTCAGAAAAGAAAATGCAATTTAAGCAGGTTAACTGAAGGATTAAACACTGTTAGCAAACTCATTATCACTTCACCAAGGGTAACTGCAATGCTCAGTTTAGGCTTTGGCTGATACCTGTTTTGGTATAAGGACGGAGAGGTGCTCTCTGAAAACACACTCTCCCTGGAGAAATTCTCCTTGCCTGATGATCAGGAGATAGGAGCATCTCCCAAACTCAGTAACACCTCAGTAATGGGATTGGGACACCCTTCAGTCACATCTCAATGAAGACATGCCTATTTAATCTCACAAAAGCATTAGAAATAGCAGATAACAGTTAATATAAAACTAAAAAGTTGAACAAAATGTAATATTCTACTATGCTTTCCTATCTGGGGCTAGTTTGTGTTTGTCTTTTTGCTTTGGTTGGCACTAGTTAGGGCGCAAGTTTGTGAAGTCCTGGGAACCTGCCACTGATCTCCAGTAGGGACATGATCTCCAAACATCTTTTGAAGCCAGAGCAGATGCAGTGCTCTAATGATGTGGCCTCTCCCTCCTGGCCAGGCTGTGCTGGTTCTCCATTCTGAGCAGACAGGCTTCTGACAGGAGGCAGACAGCTTCCCTGGCTGTGCCTCCAGAACCCCCTCAAGGGAAGCCTTCTCACCACTGCCAGTGACTCTGGACAGGGTCCCAGTGCACTTCAGCAGCCTGACTGCTCAGCCTGTCAAGGAGGATCAGGGTCATGGCCAAAGGCAAAAATCTAGGTTTGCAGAACTTTCCTGGCACAAATATGGCAGTCTATGGCAGCCTTCAAAGTCTGGCACATGCTTTTTTTTTTTTTTTTTTTTTTTTTTTTTTTTTTTTAATTTCAACTACTTAAATGTTGTACTTCTCTTCTTGCATTGCTTTTCCCTAGTTGTTTAGTTGTTTTAGAGGAATGTTTTCTGCAAGTATAAATGAAAAGTGATATTTTGTTTCCTTTTTTTTTGTCCTCATAAAATAAGAGCAACACATTTAGCTAAAAAGAAAAGTGGATAAGTGAGAGGCAATAGAGGTTTTGAGGGCCAACTGAAAGATTGTTTTGCATCACCTTGTTTTAAAAATCTAACTTTTTTTTATACTACAAAGCAGGGAAAGTTTCAAATAAACTCCAGACAGCTTCATCTGTTATTTCTACTGTTTCATCCTCACTGTATGCCCCACAACACCTCTGACATGATCATTATAGCTGGAGATAGGTGAGGAGCAGAGCAGAAGTAGATGGGACAGCAGAAAGGAGCCCAGCTCTTGTGCTTTCCCAAAGTATCATCACCTGCTTCTGCAGGCACAGGCTGGGTTAGACTGAATTTATCTTACCTGTGTAGCAGAGAAAGGAAACTAAACAAAACAAAGTGAATGGCCAGTCCTACCTCAATGGTATTAAAACTTCATGAAGTTGCAGGAACTCCTTCCTCTCCATGTTAACTGTGAAGTTCTAAGCTCAGCAAAGCTATGTAATTTCTACTGAGCAAAGTTTACAGAGAAAAAGCAAACTTGGTTAATGCAAGCTAAGATTTTCCTCGAGCATGCTGTAGACCAGAAAAAATGAACCCAAACATTTCCACCACTATGATCTTTTCCAGTTGAATCTTGTGACCTTCCACATGCAGCAAAATAAAACAGTGCTTTCTGTGTTGTTTTTATTTTTTTCACTGGTGAGTTCTCAGACAGTTTCAGAGCACCTTAGTTGCAATTTGTGAGTTGCCATAAGTTATTGACAGAAAGACTTTTGTTTCTTCTAACTGCGTTCTCAGGATTTTGCTTAATCAGGTATCAATCCATTTAGATTTGCTATTCAACATCTGAAATTAATGAAAAACATACTGTTTCAACTGCCTTGTATACAAAAATAATTCCAGTACAACCTAATTATTAAAGAGAAAATTACAAAATTGTACTGCCTCAAATAATTTCCATATTTATTTCTGGAGCAATAAAGATAATTACTTGAATGTTTAGAAATACCAGATATGTTAAATTTTGAATCAATGTTTTAAGCTAATGTGGCATTGACACTTTAATACAATAGTGCCACCAATTACTTTACTAAGCAATTAAATACATGTGGAACATTTACGTTTTCTAGAAAAGAGAAATCAAGAGTATGTGTACTTAAATTCAAAAAAGTCTTCCAGATCAAGATGTTAGCCAAATACAAAGTGGAGCAGTGTATTTACTACCTTTCATAACATTTCTCCTCTCAGAGCTGGCATGTATAACAATCAGTCCTAAAAGGTTTCTTGCTTCTTTAAAAGAAGTACTGATAAGCTGGAATCTCAGAAATTTTTCCTTAAAATATAGAATATTTTGGGTTGGAAGTGCCTTTTAAAGATAAATAATAACACACACCCACCTCTGCAATGAGCCCTGTCCAACCTGGCCCTGAATGTTTCCTGGGATGAGGCATCCACCATCTCCCTGGGCAGTCTGTGCCAGTGTTTCATCACCATCATCACAAAAAAAAAAGTAATCTACTCTAAATCTATGCTTTTTAAATTTAAAACTATTACCCTTTGTCTTATCATAACAGGTCCTGTCTCCATCATTCCTACATCATTCCATTAAGTATTGAAAGGTTGAGGTAAGGTCTCCCCAGAGCCTTTACATTTAATTCACTGTTATTACATAGGGAAACACTAGGATAAAATCCTTATGACAACAAAGAATTTAGAGCAGAATAGCTTGGAAAGTTAACATAATTAAATTTCCAAAGATCAATCCTAGCCCTGGCCATGTCAGAATCAAAACTATTATCATCAAATCAGAATTTCCTCCTTACTCTTTGCCAACTCTGCAAGACTTAAGAGCCGTCCAAAGCATGCAATTTTTTTGTAACATCAAATCTACATCAGTCACTTAAATGAATTCGAGAAAAAGGAATAGTTTTGTTTTGAGAAGTTTTACAAAATGTTTATGCCTAGCAGTTTTTCCTAGTTTTCTTCAGAGTTGGCAGTGTTTCCCTGAATTCTCTCAGCTTTGGATCAAGTATTTAGTGACCTGCATCTCATCTAATGCAACTAAAACATCAAACTTATGATTACTATTACATAATCAAAACAGGTAGAGACTAATTAGAACAACCCTCACACACACTGAGACCTCTGCAGCATCACCAGTGGTGCAAAACCTATGATACAAATCAAATTTTAACATGAAAGTTCAGAATACAACTGCAGCCCCCATATGTGAAAATGTAAACCAGGAGTGGAGCGGGATGTTGAAAATACTCAGCAAACAGATCTCAGTATCTCCAAGGCAAAGCATGTAGGGAAGTTAAGTGACAGAACAGGTCACATAGCACACAGAGAGAGGAATTCTGCAAGAAAGGGTCAAATGGAAAGATCAAGCTGTTGTTCAGTAAACACAAAGTAATCAAAAGCAAACTATACTGAATGTGACATTTCACCAGTTCCAGTGTTTGAATTGCATCCCCACCCTGCAATATAACCTCTTAAGAATCTAAAGAAAACAGAAATCTGAACTAATAAAATCCTCTAAAGTGTAACAATATATCCATTTCTTTATAAGTAACTGAATATTGTGAAGACATGCTAGAGATAAACTGGATAGTGTGTAATAGCAGGATGTTCAGATATGGCTGTTCATGTTCCTCTTTAACTTTCAAAGTACATTCTGTATAGATTGTTTACGTTGCAGACAGGCTTTTAAAAATGGTGCCACCTGACCATCTTCACAAATCCCTATAATTTTCCATTAAAGCTTCCTTGCCTGTGTGAACTATATAACTGCCTATATATTATAAGTGTCTTGGTACAAAGGCTTATTATTATAATTGTCATCTAGAGGAAAAAATAAATGAGAAAATACCAACAATTTCTCTTTTCAGATATTTATTCTTTCAGGTCTCAGCAAGCTGTACATCCACTATTGACTCTGTCATGGCAGTAGCTGGATTACACACTGCAGATTTACCATCCTCATCTATCAGGGAGCAGAACACTCTATTGTCATTCCAATAAAAGAAAGAATCACACACCTCTGTGTCAGCTTACAACTCGTCTTTGACACTAACAAGTCAACTATACTCAGCATACATACAAGTGTAAGTAATAAAAGTATTAGAGACCATTTATTTGAGACTGAAGGGGTTCTTTCATCCTTGACTTGCCACTCAGCAAGATGATAAGATTTGAAAACATCTCTGCTAAAATTATCTACAAAAATAGTTCTTAACTCTCTTCTGGAGTTATTTTGGCATCAGAGATATATTATTGGAAAGAGGACCATAGTCTGCTGCATCCTAAATCAACATATGAGAACTACTGAGGTGTAATTATAGCTACATACAGTACAAAATTTCAGTGCAAATTCCCTTTTACCCAATTCAGTCCCCTTAAAACCAATGCAAACAAAAGTATCTAAAAAGACTGAGCAAAATATAGATGGGAGTTGCTAATACTTTCATGACTAGTTAATCCAATCCAATGGTAAATGCTCATTGGATGCCATAACAATTAGATGGACACAGAGAGGGAATGGTTAAATCCCATGTGTATCCCTACACTTTGCAACTTTACACCCACTTTTCAGCAAGAAGAGGAGACACTGAGAAAAGCAAAGGCAAAAGTTTGCCCAGACAAACATTATCACCAAATTCCCAACCCTGGTGCAGGTGTTCCCAGACCCTCCTGAGGAGCTGCTCAGGAGCTGCACATCTGAGCACAGGTGAGCTCAAAGGCTGCAGCTTGTGCTCAGGAAACACAGAAACATTTCATAACTGACAGAAAAATAAAGTTAATAATTCTGCAGTCTGAAGACCAGGTTTGTGCTGTATTCATTAAAGGCCTGATGAGCCCAAGCTCAAGTTATGCAAAGCCCAGGTGGCTCATCCACAGAACTTTTGTGCAGGTTTCATTGCAATTCACTTTTGGGAAGTTGCAGTCTCTGCTCACTCAGTTCTGCTTTCTGCTTCTTGGCTCTGCCTGAGTGGCTTATAGCCAAGAAACTCTTCACAGTTATGAATACCTAATTCCCTTGGGAATTCACATGCAAAGCGTGCATGGATACATACATGTGCACTCACACCACAGGTGGGAATGTGCATTTACTGCAGCTACACAGAGAGAGCCAAAGCTCTGAGCATCTGAGACAGCAATTATAGGAACTCAGGCAATGCACAGGAAAATACAATTCTTTTTCTGATGGTAAAGTCACACGCCAGATTTTGTGTTTCTACCAGTCTTTTCAGAATTACTTCCACAAACATTTGCATATGAGAATTTAAAAAATTAGTAGCATCTTGAGTATGTGATTGGAAGCCTTCAACATCTGGGCTTGGTTTCAACCACTATTGTCAGGATGCAATTTTCATGCTGCTTTAGCCAGTACATCTATCAGTGGCAATGTGGTCAGTCTGATGAGACTGACAATTAAAGAACACCTGCTGGGATTAAGCTGTACCCACCTCTGAAAACTTCCTGACGCACTAGGCACAGGATAACTTGTAAATGTCCTTGCAACAGGTGGCACCATTCACTCTCCTCATATCCTGATGTGTTAATCCTGCTTTCAGACAAGCCTGAGGAGAAAAATCAATAAGTAGCATTCGTGCTCTAAGTATTGTCTCCAGTAATAATTGCATAATTTTATCTGCAATGAAAATGTACTGGGCTGAATAACATTGAGAACAGAGAGGAGACAAGAAAGCAACTTTTTCTTACTGGTTTTGCTTACTGTGTTTCAGCAGGACTACTAACTCTGGTGTACTTTATCTTTGCATCTTCCCTCTCCTCTTTCCCAAAATACAATAAAAATATATTTCCTTTTAAAAAGTGTGCTTTTAGAGGAGAGTCTGTCCCTCTTGGCCCTCACCTGGGGAGCTAAAATTAGTGGACTGAGTTATTATCTTAATACTGCCACTCCACACTAAATAAACCACCTGCCAAAAACACCCTGAAAATTAATGCAGAAGGCATCCAAGAAACTTGGGAAATGCTGCAGCTGGAGGTGAAATGTGCCAGTCACAACTCTCTGGGAACCTCTGGCATAATGTTTGGCCCCTACTGAATTCTGAACTCCACAGGAAACAGTGACCCATCTAGCCCAAGTGCAAAGTATTACCCCGACCATTACAATAGCAGGGGTAAAGATTATGTGAACAAGCCCCTCAATATCTGTCCCCAAGTCACTCTGGCAAGCTGACTTCTCCATATGGCTGCCCTGGGCACTACCCTGCTCTAGGAGCACTTCTCCAGGACAGACTTGTTCAGCAGTCACCTGGGCCCATTTCAGAAACTTGCTGAAAACACAGAGATTCTTAGACTACTATCATCCTTCTACTGTTTGCTTTTTTCCAAGGCCTTATAGATGTGTTCCTGCAAAATTTTTGTACCTCGATAAATGGCAGAAAAAGGATAATGTTCAACGTAGACATGTTTCTAGTTCCATAACTGTGGTCATTTTTGAGCACAGTTACAGAAAAAAGAAACTAATGCTGTTCTAGTTATTCATATACGAGGTAGAACTGGAATGTCAAATCATGTGACTTTGGAGAGGTATAGCTACAAGGAGTGCAGGGGAAAAGCAGGCAGAATTTTTGTTGTGAAACTCCTAAACAAAAAGCTCAGGTCCGAGCTGCTTCCCTGCAGTCAGAGATGGGCCTGTAACTTCATCAAGTCTAGCTAACACCTTTTTACTCATCACCTACCCTCGAGTCTTATATATATATATATATATAAAGTGCAAGTCTACATCAGAAAATGAGATGTCTTGCATGTAAAAGGCATATCAAGAAGTAATGACATTTTTCTGTAGAAGGGTGCAACTGCTGGCAGTTTCATTAGAGCAGTCTCTTTGAAGTCAAGTCCAGAATGTGATTGCAGTACAGGATTTTCTAGTTAATATCTCTTCTCTTTTCTCCCTTATTTCTCCTGCAGGTGTAGTACCCACTGACTTTTAGCTAGAACCTGAATGCCCCCAGGGGGAGAGAGTTTTCAAACTTTCTATCTCTTCATTTCAGGCACACTTTACCATTTCTCTAAAGGCTATATATCTGCAAATATCATATCCTTTCTACCATATACTGAACTACTGAGAAGGAAATTGTCAGAAAGAAAAATAATGTCACACAGATTCAGATTTAACAATGTATTTTAGGGCAAATGGTGGGGTTTTATGTTTTGAGGTTTTTTAAGGAATACTTGACAGTTCTTTGAGAAGACAAAGCAAAGGGACATCCTGGCAACCATTTCAAAGTATAGCAAAGTCAGGGCAAGAATGGTTCTTCAAGAATCCAGGCAAGATTCTCATTATTCAGCAGAAAAAGAATGAATTCATATCAGGAAGGTATAGAAATCTGAATTTAGCTCAGTTCTTTTATAGAGTGACTTTTATAAGAAGAAAAACTAAGTTCCACCAGATGAAGTGTCTGAAATTTCAATGCAAGGTACAAAACTATGGCCTTACAACAAGACTGGCATCTAAACTCCATATTTATTAATATTTATATTTTATTTAATATTTATATTTTTCCAGGTTTTTTGCATCTTCATTGCAAATATGATCTTTTAAAAATCATTTATTACAATCAAAGTATCCAACATTCCTCATTTATAAAGATTGCAAGTTGTTAATTTTGCCCAGATTTATTTGTTTGGATAGAAATAGTACCTGAAACAACTTTAACAATTTTTTTTAACTTTTCTAGAAAAATGAAACTGCAGAAAATCAGCCTATTTGTTTTTAAAAAAGTTAATTATATTTTATTATGTTTCTGGATCAGCATGAATGAAGGCCAGGTTATTTAGCAGAGAAATTCAACTTCACCATACGAAGTTCAAGTTTATAGCTATTCTTTGTAGAGTCTGGTAGCTGCATGTTCTGAACATTTTGTTTTCAGTGTACTGATATGTGGATTCCAATGGCATAGTTTGAAAGGTTTTTCCTTTGTCTCCCTTCAAATTGTCACACTGATTCATAGGATCTGAGCAAAGTTCCTACTTCTTCTCGACCAAGACAGGGACTGACCACACTGAGGGGGAGGCAACAAGTCCTGGAAAGATTTTCCTCCTGTCCAATACCAGATGTATACATAAACAATATTTCTCCAAAAGAAAATAAACCTGAAGATTTCAAGCAGCACCTATTTTTTAAGCACATCACTGGAATGGAAGCTCAAAATAATCCCTGCAGCCCAGAAGAACTCATGACAAATTTTCAGCTCCTGGTGTTTCCAGCTAAGTTGGACATCACAGCCATTACGAAACTTAATTCCTCCATTTTGGCTCACAAAGGAATAGAAGATGACTTTGTAAAATCAGCTTTCCTAAACCAATAGAACAGTGACCTAGCATTATTTAACCTTCATCATCACTGACTGGATAACAATCAGTACTCCAGGATATCAGTCTGAAAAGCCAGCATTGTGTCAAAAAATAATACTCAAACACTAAAATTCAAACTGAAAAATAATACTCAAAATACTACTCAATACTTCTGAGCACAGAAGCACCAACCAGTTATTCTTATAACCACAGTCTCTATCACAATGGACCTTTATCATCTTTTTGCGTCATTCTTGGGAATCTCACCTACTAGGACCAAAGTGACATTGATTAAAACAGAGATCAACAGGATTAAGAGTGCAAATCATGCCAACTTTCCATTTATTGTAAAACCTCACATATATTTCCATGAATAGTGCAAGGAAGAAATATAGAAACTCAAAACAAGAGGCAGATTGAGGCAATTAAACACCAAAGCAAAATCAATTGCCGTGCATCTTTAAAAGTCATTATTATTTTTTTATTTTAGTAAGCTATTTTAAAGTGTCTGAATTAGAAATTTAAGTTTAATTGAAAAAACAATAACAAAAACCAAAACAATAAAACACCAAATCCCAAACTTTCCATTTCAACAAATTTGAGGACTAGAGATTTAAAACTCTTTTAGATAAGCAATGAATTGTAAACTTGCTCCTTTCAACATTAATGTGTAAGTGTTGTAACTGTTATTCACATGACAAACACTGCCATTCACTCATCATGCCAGAAATGCATATCCTCAAATAAAAACCACCCTGTATTTATAACATCCTATCTCACTGTGTGCTTGATTTGGTTCGGTTTTGTTTGAATGCTGTGCCTGTTTCTCTTACAGAAAGTCCATTAAACTTTGACTAGGTTCAAGATAATAAGAAAAAACAGCAGATGCCATCATTTTAATTAAGTCAGAACACGTGGATTTGGGTCAGGAAATAACTCTTTCAGTTAACAGAATCTTAGAGTGATACCAATTAATTTTGCAGGTATCCCACCTTTTCAATGGGATCAGTTCACAGCATATCGGGCGGCAGAGCAAAATGCAATAAAAACAGGGACAGCATAACAAGTACAAATTGAAATCCTATTTGCTAATCTACCTGTTAGAACACCAAACCAAAAGCAAGTCACCTATATGGAAAGCTGTAAAAATGCTTATACAACAGTCATTATAACTGCACTTTTAAAGATGTCACTTCTTACTTCTAACTCAGAGGGAAAATGACAAATTAATTGGTTTAAGTTCAAGCCTCTCTAAATGAATTAAAAACCTCATAGCATTCAAAAGTCTGTAAAATTGTTCACAGGTCCATGAAAGGGGATACTAAATAGCATACTAAGCAGAGTGGGCCATAATGAAGCCTGTTGATTTTTTGACCTGCAGCAGACTGCATTGCTCTTTCTTTGTATGTGCACATTCCCTGTGGAAGTGAGTGTCTGGTCAATGACATTGACTTGTTCAAATACTGAGAAATGCAAGTGATGTGGTCACAGTTGTTTCCCTTCCTAAATTCCATCTCATAAATACATAATGCACAGTGAAATGGAGTACCCAGCAAACCTTTCACGAGCATCCCACAACCACAGGACTGACATTGGTTCATTACATAAGAAGTAATATTTTTCCAGAAAGTCAAAGAATCTGATTAAAATCCACTTTCCATCAATTATTCCTACTCAGCATTTTACTTACTATCATATCATACACAGTTGCCTTGAATTACTAAATTTATGTTTACATAGAATCACAATCTTCTGCAATTAAATACCCTCTTAAGGTAGAAATATTTGCATTCTACATCAAATGCAATGATACAGTGTGAAAACAAAATGGGTTGCAGGTTGGCAGGGAACAAGCAAACTTACAGCAATAATTTGAACATCATTTTCAACTGCAGGGATTAAAAAAAAAAAAGTGTGACTTCCAGGTTTTCTTAGTGTTACTATGACAACTTTCTCTACGTCAAGTGGAAGTGTTCCAGGGATGCAGAAAAGCTCCTTGACCTTTGGCAAAATTTTAAATTCTTCAGAAGTGCTCTCCCTGTAGTATCCTAAGGCTCAGATGAAAGTTAAACAGAAGAAATTCTGCATTTTCAGTTCTATCTGGTGAATTTCATTTGAGTCACTAGTACTACACACAGGAAAAAAAAAATCCTTGTCCAGTAGTATTTAATATGAGTAAATCTCAGGTTTATTTAGACATACTTAAGTGGCTTAGCATTGTTATTAGAAGTCTAAAATCTAATTTCCAACACAAATTAATTTTTGACACTCAGGAGCCTTGCAGTTGGCAATGCCTTTATCACTGGAGCTAATTTTCACTAATTCTACTGCCCCTTTGAAAGTACCCAGTCAAACATACACACCACCACTATCCTCCAAAAAAAAAAAAACAACCCCAAAACAAAAACAAAACCCCAGACCACTGTGCAACAGGTTGTCTTTAAGAGCAACACTCTAATTAAAGACTTAGAAGAACCTGGAAAACAAGATGTAGCTCAATGTGATTTTGCCAGCTATGGATCATGCTAGACTAACCTGACAGCTTTTCTTCAATAGATTTTCAATACAACACAAGTGAGGTACAAAGAAAATCTTATCTAACAGGATTCCAGGAACCCATTACAGATGGTGTCACATTAGAGCTTGCATTAAAGTCAGAAAGCCAGGATTAGCAGCTGAATTTAAAACATACAAGGAATTAAGGAGTTGAAGGGAAGGAAAATGACAGCAGTGAAAGGGAACACATCTGGTCAGAAACAGGTTATTTCAAATTTCCCAAGGATTACTCTCATTAAGTAATTCATTTAGTACTCTTGTCAATGGCATGGACACAAATAGGAGTGAGAAAGTAACATTATCCTTAATAAAGGGAAAGATGAAGTTATCAGAGAGATGGAAATCTTGAGGACTGCAGTAGGAGAAGCATCAAAATTCAATTGCATAAAAAGAAAGTAATTTTCTTAGCTAACTCATAAATCAGGCCCAGAAAGCAGCTGAAGAAAGCACATGAGGGAGAGGAAAGATGATCATAAAACTGTGATACAGACCCAAGAGATTATATTATGACCTTAGGACACACCAAGTAAGAAAAATAATAGAGCTCTACAAGACATTCTGTGGATCAGTGCATTACACACTTATCAACTGTCTTCAAGAAAGAGCTATTTAAACAGGAATTGGTACAGAGTGAGACCCTCAGATTGAACAGGAAAACAATGAGATGGAAATAAAGGGGGTTTGGGGTTGGTTGCTTGTTTTTGGGGAGGGGGTGTTAAATCAAAATATCTAAACAAAAGAATTGCAACAAGTAGAGCCAAGGCTCTGAAGAACTACTTTGATGCTAAAGGATAAGGTTAACAAAACAAAAACCAGAACAAAACAAACAGGCAATGCCTTGCTGTGAGTAAGTGTAGGTTAGAAATGAGAAAAATCCAAAGCATTAGATCAATGTGTCTTTCACGATTTTCCTGGCTGCTTTAAACATAAAGCTCGCTAAATTAATGAAAGGAGTTATAAGACATGGAATTTGCAGTATTAGGGGAGAAAACTTGAAGGTATTAAAAATTCTCTCCATTTTGGAAGGAATCTTACCTCCATCACCCTACATCATTTATGAGAAATGAGTAACCTCTTTTTACACCTAGAAATCAGAAAGCAGCAGATGCAGCTGATTTAAATTTAAAACTTGCCTTCTGCAGTGGAGGTCAATCTTTCTGTCCATAACAGTGACCTCAGGGAAAAAGCTTGCCATGACACATAAAGAAAACACATTGTTCAGACACAAACCTTTTGAATTGGCTGCATATTTTCAGCATTATCAGTTAAAGTTCCTCATTATTTTGAGACTACTTGTAGACATCTTTTAGAATCTATCTATGGCAAGAAAGTCATGAGAAATACAAAATAAAACTTTTCCTGATGAGAGCTGCTGACCTAAAATTTCACAGTCTCTAACATACTGAGCATTCCTTATTCACAATCCTTTATCGACAGTATATTCCAAAGTGTCAAATAAATACAGTAAAACAATGAATTACTGACTGAATTACAGTCTTTGCTCTACAAAAAGGACGATGTTGGAGACAGATTAGCAACATCATGAGTAGATATTAGCACTCAGCAATAATCCCAGGAGTATAATTGAATGTGTTTTTAATGGATATCACCTGATTATTTCAGGGAAAAATAGATTCCCAAAAGAAATTTTCTGTTCTCCCATCTCTGTTTCCTGTCACTATTTCTTTATTTAAGTCTTATCCTCCTCTTCTACAGTTATTTGCAGTTCCTCTGTCCTTCTCCCAGCCCATTCCACTCTGCATTTATGCACTATTAGACAATATTTTAAACACCACACGCACTGCACCCACTCACCCTGAAGCTCATCCCCCTCAACAGGGTCCATGTATACATATGCATATGTCACTGCTAAATTGCCTCCCTTGATTCTGTGACAAAAGCAGACCTTGCAGCTTTCCACAATAAAAAGCTTCCATCAGAATTTATAAAGACATCACAGGCAGGTTCACTTCTGTCATTGTCACTGAGCTCCAAGCTGAAATAAGGCAACCACGAAGATTTCCAAGCCAGCAAGAACCTTTCCTGGGAAGCCCATCTAGGCAGGAATAACCCTGCATGTGAAGCTGCCACCTGTGCCCCAAATGCAATTTGAACACTTGCAGGAGGGCTTTGCTGCAGAAAATGTCCCATGTGCACAGCAGACCCCAAGGGCAGAAATTGGGCTGGAATAATCTCTGAGGACTTGTTTCCTTACTAGCACTTCCCTTAGCAAGGCCCAGGCTTTCACTGTGAACTTTGTAAAGCAGTCATACTGTCCACAGCACAGAAACAGGTAATCCACTGCTCCTCTGTAAAGTGAGAAACTCTGTCCCTGTGTCTCCTTCTTAGCCTATGCAAGCACATCTTAGGAACAGCATTGTTCTGTGTTTGAAAAAAAAAATACTGCCTCATTTGGAGCTTAGCCTTCTGCTGGAAAAAACATCCAACATTAGGTACAGCCTCAGAAACCATTTATTAAGTGTGCACCTTGCTCTGAAATATGGAACTTTCTGTTACAGAAGCACAGACCTCCTGTTCCTGAAGCAGCAGTACACTGTAGGGCAGAGCCAAACCAAACAAAAAACCCACTTGGGTAGCTTTGCACAGCATGTTCTCACATTCATGCTCCTATTCCACATCCACATCCAAACCCTAGCTGATTTTAAGCAGCATTTCACAACTAAACCAATTTAATAAAGAAATAACTTAAAATCATTTACCAAGACATCATTTTAACTGCTGGCAGTAAACAACTTCAGTGTGAGGGCTATTAAGAAATAATCATTCAGAGTGAGCCTCATGGGTGACAAAGCCTGTGTTTCCAGGATTCAGTTTAAAACTGAACAGACAAATATGGAGCAAATGCAACTCAGTGGAATGGATGGATAAGCCAGAAATAAAATCTGGATAACAAATATTCTGATTTAGGTGTGTGTGACTTTAACAAGTATGTGTCATGAAACTTCTGAGCAACATATCAGAGACTCTTGTGACATGTGGACACATTCCTAAACTTAAAAATCATTCCTAACAGTTTCTAAGCCCTACTCTTAAAATGTTCTAGTATGAAAATGGAAATGTTCTTTTCACCCAGCATCCCAGTCTCTATCTTTTCATCCCTATTTCTTTTATAAAAATCCAAAGAGATTTTGTAAAAGAAAAATGAAACCGGTTTAGATATGGTAATGATGGAATGCCTTTTATCCTATATGTATGCAGAAATACCAGAAGTCAAACACTTCTAAGCCTTCCCCCCTACTCCCCTGAATACTCCCATAACAATTCTTTAAAACTCTGCTGTGGATGCTGAGGCAGACTAATGCAGTGGCTTTTTCATGGCATAGCCTGAGGCTACAAATGCTCCCAGCCCTCAAATGTTATCCTTCAAAGTTTTTAGAAGTTTCTCAATTCTTTGTTTAGCTATCACATGGAGTCTCAAACACAAGTTTCACACAAGCTAACACTGAAGATAATTAAAAATCCCTCTGCCTTTATAAATAATTCAATGCAGAAAATACAACATATATCATATGTTGACTTCATTTCACTGTCAAATCAGAGGTGTGCATTTTGCTCATGGGCATTGAAGGCCAGTTTGGCAATGAGTGCATAAATATCACTTGACTTTAAAAAAAGGATATTCAACACTGATTTTTCCCATTTCAGTTTATAATTGTGGACAGATCAATTAAAATCCTATAGTATGGTCCTGACTACATTTCTGTGTTTTCCTTAAATGTTTAGAGAAAAGTAAGGAAAATTAACACAAGATTAATGAAAGTCGGGAAACAGATACTTGTGACATAAGAAGTACTTGATATTAAGGGCAACCCAGAGTCTACCAGTATTATGGGAACAGCAATCTGCCTGTACAGACAATTTTATTTGGATAGAGTAGTTATTTCTCTAAATTCACAGAAAAAATATAGTATGAGAGTTGCAGAAGGAATTAAGATAAATAAACTATTGATGAGAACAATACTTTTCAAAATAAATATATGATTTTCAAAGTTTTCATGTCCTAAAAGCATAATTAGCTAACAGGCATTAAATGCTTAGATTTAGCAGCATGCTTTGAAAGCAAGTTTGTTTTTTAGTTGGACAGCAAAACAAAAAGCTACTGCAAAGAACAAACCAAAACCCAAAATTAAGCAAGCAAACAAAAAACCTGCACGTTTTCTTTCTGCTGCACACTGTTTCTGAGTTATGGGTTGCCATGACACAGGGTGGATTCATTCTGCTGACCTGCACCAACAGAAACCTCCCCAACTTCAAGGATTTTAAAGCCTCAATACTGTTCATGACACAGGTTTGGAGAAAGAGCTCTAATACTGCAGATTAATAACTAGTGCTTCTGATAGTGCTTCTACATTTCACTATAAGAGCAGAATGAATGGATCTGTTTTATTATTGCCATTCAGAACTCTGAGAGTAGCAAAACCCTTAAGAATTGTATCAGTTCTGGCTGCTACTCTGAAAGGCTACCAGCAACAAAGGATAACCAAGATATAGATAAAAATATTGTGTTTCACCCTCACTTCAAGGCAATGAGGATAAAATATTTTAAATAGGGTGCATCCCCTTCTCACAACAGTGAGAAGAAACACACAAAAGAAGGAAGAAAATATCTCAGTAAAATTCTTGCCTTTAAGTTTGAATGCAGCCAGACATGTAAGTGGCCAGAGAAGCAGTTTAAGGGTGGTTCTGTGCAAAACTGACACCATCCACACTCTGCCTGAGATCCCATTCTGGCCTGGAGCAGAGCCACTGCATGGGCACAGCCCTCACCTGAGGGGATGCTCTGCAGCAGCTGATAAATACAAAAAAGCTCTGCCTCTAGTTCTATATCTAGGACTACATATAGTTCAGGCTGCGAACTTGCCTATGGAATGAAAATTTCCAATTGCCTCTTAACTCTAAAAAAGTCACCATTTTGTGCAAAGTAACCTTCACAACCAAAGTGCTACCAGCAAAATTAAAGACTAAAGAAAGGGGGCTCATTAGGGACATATTGTGCCAAGTGAAACAATAGCTAGGGCAGATTTTATCTCAGATATTATGGAATGATTAATCTCTAATTTCACTGTCTTCCATAGTCTTAGTATCATTCCTCAGTTTCCTGTGGATGTATTCCAGCATAATCAAGGTTAGAATCAGGGTCATCTGGACAGATTATAACATGTCTTGCACAGGGCTGTGTTATGCCACCACGCTGATTCTCTCCGAGTTACTTGAAACTCTACATTTTGACTTGGACATATGTACACCCAGTACAGTTCTGCTTGCATTTGTAGGATTGGGAAATTAAATTCTTTTTCAAAGACATTCCTTTTGAGCAGAAGTAATGTTTTAGCTTTCACTAATCTTAAGCTTTCAGTTGTGATTAAGGAGATCAGCATCAAAACCAAATGAAAAATTGAGCAATTTTACTTCCTTGAGTTTAATAACTTCTTAATTTAAGATAGGATATTTATTTTCACATAAAGTATTGGCAATTTTTTGGCTTTGAATACCTTCCTTTTAAAAATGAGGGAAAAAGCACTCCACTTGTGATTGCTTTGACGGTATATTACCCCATCACATAGAATAATTCCAGCTCTCCAAACCCAAGCTGACATTTAGAAAGCCAAATGATCAAGCCATATCAGTAACTTAGCTCAGTTTCTAAATACTTGGGTACTCTGCTTTCTTCTGTGCTTTTAATTGGACACAAAGACTATGAAACCTGTCCTCATTCTTTTTCTGCTTTACCATTTCAAAGAGAACTTCTTCGTATTTCTAATCATGATTGTTAAATTATGGAGTCCAGGAATTATGCAATAACGATAACACTGATTCAAGAAAAAACTAGCATTAAAAATAAGCAATTCTAGTGCTATGGGATGAAAGAAAAAAATTGAAAATATGATCCTAAAGGATCATATATTTTTTTAACCAGTCTCCCTGGTCCATTAGCCCTGGTCAGGCTACAGCAAGTCCTATGTTCAGTTCTGGGCTCCTCACTACAAGAAAGACATTGAGGGGCTGGAGTGAGTCGACAGAAGGGCAGAGAAGCTGAGGAAGGGTCTGGAGCACAAATCTGATGAGGAGCAGCTGTGGGAGCTGGGTGTGTTCAGCCTGGTGAAAGGAGGCTCAAGGCAGACCTCATCGCTCTCTACAACCACCTGGAAGGTGTAGCCAGGTGGGGATTGGTCTCTTTTAACTAACCAATACCAAAGCTGTGCCTTGATTTGTTGCTGCAGATGCTTTATTTAAAGCAATTTCTTATAGTCATATTACTGTAGCTAAGAAAATGAGAAGCAGTCCTTCTGAGATCCTTTGTCAGGTTTCATGCTCATCACAAGCCAGCTGGTACTTAAAATTAATTACAATGGGTTACCTTAGTAACACTAGATCATGCTTGAAAGTTTCAATATTGTTTATCCTTATAGATTTCCACAGCAATTTCAGTTGCAGTGGTAAAAGATTGAGAACCAAAGTTCAGCAGAAAAAGCAATCTAAACTGACCCCACTACTGAACCAGCACCCCTTTCTCTCTCCACCTTTCAAAAATGCATTTAGAGCTTGTTGCATTCTGTTTTAAAACATCTGATCTTTGAGTATTTACCCTTAAAAGGCTGTTCATAAAATGCCTACTGTTCACATCAGATACCTACTGCTCAAGTCATAGATTCTTAGATCTCTGCTAAATTGATATTGATTTATGTTCAATTAAAAGCATAAGGTAACTGGGCTGAAAGCAGAGACTGAGAAGCTTGTTTTGCTGTTTTTAAATAGAGAAGAATAAAGCTCCTTTTATGTACATCAGGCCACTCTCAGCAGTCCAAATTCCCCCTATGCTTAGGATCAAGAAGGGTCAGAAAAACATTAAGTCTTACTCAGTTGTCTAGGCTTGAAAATGAAATTTCATTTTACTGGTAAGATGGGCTTTGCAGTGTACAGATTTTGCTGCAGGATGAGGGGTGGAGGGCTTTAAACTCGCTACCTAAATGCTTGGAGAGATTTTGATAACTTCTACCTTAGGTTGTAAAGGCTTTAGAGGTAAAGATCTTACTTGCAATGCAATTGCCAAATTTGTAGCTTAATTTTCTACTTGCTAGAGAACTAGTTTGAGACTTTCCTCTTAAGCACTGTAAAGTATAAAACACTAACAGCTAAGAGCTCTGAACAAAGCTTCTTCCATTGCTGCATGGCTTTAGTCAATCGAGTATCTGCCTGCAAAACATGAGCTGATACACTCGTACCCCTTGCCCGAATTTTATCCTCTCCACCATGACATTTGCTCCTTCTCTGAAATACAATGAAAGAGTCATCTTTTTTGGGTAAAGAACTACTTTATTTCCTTCTACAGCCAAGACAACCCTACCACCTCCACCCTGTAAGTGATCAGTCAGCTACATGACAGGAGAGCACACAGCTAAGGCTCAAGGTAAGAAGAAAATCAGTGGTGAACATGTCAATAACAGACCTTTCAATTCTCACCTCTCTGTCTCCCTGCCAGCACCTCTTCCACACTGCTACCTGATGAAACACTCACAGTGACACCCCACTGTTTTCCCTTCCTGATCCCCGTGCCAGTCACCATACCAGACACCTGGAGTGGGAGTCACCACACTTGCGTGCTGGGGACAGCAGAGCTTCTACTCCACATCCTCTGGATAGCCTAACTCACACACCCACCTCATGGATCACAAAGCAAACACCCAAACTGGACAAACCCCTGTTAATGGGATGCAGTACAGGCAGTGTATGCATTGCCCCTCCAGAAAATTGGGAGAGAATTTCACCGAGTTCGCTTCTTCTTGTACGGCCTGGAGTGAAGCTGTAGAGAGTAAATTCACCACTGCTGAGCTGAAGAATACAGTGACCTCCCTTAGTAAAAATATCAGTGCATGAATTGATGCAAAATATGTCTATTCAGAAGGAGAAGAAAGTGGTGCAATTAACCTCACTTTGCAATCAAGGCAGGTGTACAGGCACAGCTCTGGCACCCATGATCAAAGCAAGTCAAAGGCTTTCCTTGAAAAGCACTATTTAAAACATATCCCCTCTTTGACAGCAACAAATAAAAATGTGCTCTCTTCACTTTTCCAGTTGCATAGAGAATTAGCACCACAGAGACACAGGGGTCCTTATTGGTCTAGATCAGCACATGAAGCACATTAAAATTCCTCTTCCTTTTCACACCTTATAGAGAAGTTTTTTCTTTATAGAAGGTATTTCTTTTGCAACTAATATAACAGGAGACACCAGAATACTTGACTGTGAGAAACCATGCATTGAAGTGAAAGCTAGAGTAGCTGAGCACTGACCTCTCCCTGCTCCTAGTGCTGCTCTCACTGGCACAGCCATGGAGAAAGAAGTAAGCTGATCAGCACATAGTTGTAAGAACAAACCTGGCATGTACAGGGATAGAAAGTCCTCTATCATCCAGCAGGAGGATGAAGAAGGGAACAAAACATGCAATTAAAATAATACACTCCTCCTGAACAGAGACAAAACCACAGGAGTAGCCAGCAGGTGAATTTAGTTGCACCTTTTCTGTAAGTGATCTATTCATAGCACAGCCTGTTACTGCTTCATTAACTCTGCAGATGTGGGGCTGAGCTGTACAGCACTGCTTTGCCCCTTGAATGCCACTGCATTCCAATGCAATCCTTTGCCACAATTAATATGTTAAGAACTAATCTACAAGAATAAAGATTGAAGAACTGAGTCATTGGAATTCATGTATTATGATACTGCAGGTGTCAAAGGCTGAAACAATCTGTTAGATCCTGTGGAGTTTAAAGTCCAAATCCAGGCCTTAACCCAGAATTTTTCTAAAGCCTACCTTTCCTCATCTCCTATTGTCCCCACACATCTTTTCTTAGCTGAATACAGTTGTCAAGAGGAATTCATAGTTTTACCCCTACAATACCTGTGCCACTGCAGTGCTTACAAATAAAAGTAAACAAACAATGTTTACAAGCTGGTCAGTTTTTCATACAGCTCTTATGCAATGACAGAATCCATCAGCTATTTGCTATTTCAGCCAGAGACCACTTTATGGGAGAAACCACCAGTCAAGCTGAAATTTCTGCTCAAGGGGATGACGTCTCAAAATATTTGTCCCTGCTAATGAACTTCAAAAGTGCAGCTTGGGCACCTCACTGGCCTACCTGGCTCTCTTTTTTCTTAATCTTATGCTGCATCTATAGGTATCTGCCCTCTGTGTGCACTGCTCATCAGATAACAGTGGGTTGCTATAGTGATTGTTCAAAAAAGAGAAAAAAGTGAAAGCTGAATTGTGGAGAACCCCTGAGGCTAAAAGATGGATAAATTACCAATCCTGAAAATGAAACTTAAGTATCATTTTTCCTGAATTCTACTGGAACTCTTTGTAAGGGGGTATATTCTCCTTTATGAAATAAAGGCAATTTGTTTCTTGTCTTAAATCTTTCTGATTGGCACCTGTGTTTAAGTGATGTTACAAAAAAGGGGTAAAGTTAAAAAAGGGTTAAAAATCTGCATATTAATTTAATACTTATCCAAGATTTTTGTTTTAGGATCAGAGTTAAAATTATCTTTATGTAACACAAAATGATACAAATCACAGGGAGGTTAAATAAGAGTGCCTAAGGCTAAAAAGGGTCATTACTTCCTGAAACCTGACCTCAATCACTCTACATTACTGTTTCAGGTAAAGATTTATATATTAAAGTCCTTAACAAAATGTGGATGTACCAAGACTCATGCATTTCCTGCGGTAATGAACGTTTATACACTCGTACAGAGGTTATAGAGAGAACAAAAAATTATAACCAAATATCTAATCAAAGTAGGCATTGAAGCCTTACAGTCCTTTAGTTTAAAGCCTAAATCATCACACTTTCCTTCAGTGAAGGTGAAGGGCCTGACCTGCACTGCAGTCTGGGTGTACACAGCACTCCCTCCACTGCCCAGCCCTTTGCCTCACCACAGCCCAGGAGAAAGGCAAGAGCCTTTCTCTGACAGACCCTTAGCAAGAATTCAGAGTCCCACAATGTTCCAAACAAATCAGTAAAACCTCAAAACAGCAAGGCTGTACTCAACAAAAGAGGAGATGGAAGCACAAGTTGGGACCCAAAGTCACTGACATAAAAGGCAGCATCAGCATCCCCTCAGGGAACCCTGTGGCTTTAAAAAGCTTCCAAGATAAAACAATCACTTGAAAGCTATGACTCAAACTAGCCAGCTTGCTGCAAGTGCAATAATTAAGGTTCTAGAAAAATCAGAAAGATAGATTACAGGAATTGCACATATTCATAGTATTTTATTATTACTTTCACTACTGCTCTGAACTTTCAGAGACAGAGATATCTCTAGATCTCTATGACATCAGGTTGGTGAATTATTTCAGGAACACAGGCATATTTGAAGATAGTTCCATGGACAAATACGGGAAACCAATGCCTAACTAAACCTTCATTACTGACCTCATTTCTTTTCAGTTCCATATACCAGAAGATTTATCTGCATGTCACTAGCACCTTCCTCAGTGATCTTCATAGCTGTAATTTTAGTGGATTCAATCACCACACTAAGATTCTTTTTGCTTTAGAATGTCATCCACTGGGATATTTCAATGCTGGAAGAAAGTGATAAATACTCCAGGATCCAAAATTTCTACTAAAAGATCAAAACACTTAAATTGTGTGTTTGAAAACTACTGGTCCTTATTGATAAGAAATTTCCTGCTTTTTGGGAGATGGGAAATTTGCAGTAGCTTTCACTTTATCCTTCTATTTTCCTAATTCATGGTGGGTACTCTGTCTTTCAAGATACAGAGCCTTTGTCCTGATCCTTGATTGAAAGAACTAGCTTTAAGATAATGCATAAATCACCTGATAAATAGCCATCACCTCCCTGTCTGTAAGTCTAAACCAGCACTGATTTAACCTGGACATCCATACAAAATTGTGCTCTTAGGGAGAATATTCAAATACAAACACTTTCTCAGATAGTGAGAAAAGCCATTGAAATATCTCCTTTAGATCACATAGGAAGCCTCCCAGCCAATAGGAAATAAAAACTTTAACAAAATGAAGGAATCTAATCTGAAAAATATTTAGCTAAAGTTTCTGGTAAATGTCACAGTTTATTATCATTCTCTCGTTAGCTAATTTCAAACCTTTTTTTAAAAGTGACCATTTTAGTTTACAACTTATCTGAGTGGGGAAAAAAAGAAAATCAATCTCTTCATTCTGTGAAGGTTTGAAAAGTCAGAAACAGGGCAGGTGGGAAGGCAAAAGGAAGGGAAAAAAACCCCTATTTGGTAACAAGCAGGAGACTGTGAAGTCTGTTACAATTCCAAGACAAAAACTGCAACATTTTAAGTAGATGCCTTAAGGTACCTAATGTAATTTGTGGAGAGATACAAGCTTAGAAGCATGTATGACAGCCCCAGAATTCCCTTCCTACGATGAAGTTAACTAAGGGTATTTAAAATGTAATTTCTTAATCTAAAACTGAATAAAAGCCATAATTTCTCTTATGGGTATTTACACATTTGAGATAAAGTGATTACACAATAGAAATTCTAAAAGTAATTGCTTCCCATACATTTATATTCTAGCCCAAAGATCAAATACCTGTTGGTTGCCTTTCCTACAGAGAATTACTTGAAAGTTTTTGCATTCTCTCCTAGGGCTGAAATACAACAGGAATCCACAGAGAACATCAATTTTCTTTGCTTTTCTAATGTTTACGACTTCCCTGTAGTATTTATCAGGAAATATACAACTCCCCATAGTTAGAGCTGTGCAAGCTAACAGTAGGAATTCTTGGTGCTGATGGAGCTATTGATCATCCAAACATTAAAATTATGTCTCCTGTAGTAAATGCCAATAAAACAGAGGTACATTAATCAGGAAATCAATAGGCTTGTCAATAGAAGGGCTCACTTTGACAATGTAATGCAGCAGGCAGGCTGACTGGATGGTGGACCAAAACACAAGGAACCCAGGCAGTGACCTTTTTGTTTGACTTCTGGCTGTGCTGAAGTACTGATGGAGGAACTGGAATGCACAGAATGAAAGGAGAGAGGTAAGGAGTTAGCTGTTTAAATTGTTCCATAGGAACAAAATTTATTGCTACAGTGACCTTTAGTTGTTCACTTGAAAAAGAAAAAGAAAGAAGAAGAGAAACTAAAAAGGAAAAGGTGTGAGGGGGAAGGGATAAACTACAACACCAAACTGAAGGAAAATACCACTACCACCACCTGAAAACCAAAAGAAAAACACAAACACAACACCCAAACTACAAACTTCTAGATCATGCTTTTCAATTTCCTGTGTTAATACCTTCTTCATAAAGGTTGACTGAAATTCCATATTCTAATCCCTGACCTTAGGAGACGGTACAGTTTAACTGAGCCCTGCACTCTGAATAAATATTTCTAATGTTCTCAGCTTGAGTACAGTAATTTCACGAATACAAGCCGCACCAATTTGACCAAAATTTTGGTGGAAACCCGGAAGTGCGGCTAATATTCCGGGGCGGCTAATCTATTAACAAAATTCTAAAAGCTGCCAACACGGAAGTGAGAGCCCGCGGCAGCCCCAAGCCAAGCTGGAGCCCGGCCGGCCCCGGCAGAGGTGGGAAAGCCTGGCAGAGGCGGGGCCAGCAGTGTCGGGGGCGGGCGGCAGAGCCTGAGCCAGCAGGGCGGGGGAGCCCGGGAGAACTGGGGCTAGCAGTGCAGGGGAGCATGGCAGAAGCAGGAAGGCCAGCGGGTGGGGCTGCCTGGCAGCGGGGGAAGCCCAGCAGAATCGGGGCCAGCAGCGTGGGGGAGCCCGGCGGTGCGGGGGCCTGCAGTGCCGGCCAGGGCGAGGAAACGCGGCGGCGGTGCAGACGGGAGGGGGCGGCCGGCGAGCCTGGTGGCGGCGGCGGCAGCCCTGCCGGCGGGGCGAGCGAAAGCGCCGCCGCGAACCGCGAGCCGCGAGCCGCGAACCGCGAGCCGCGAGCCGCGAGCCGCGAAAGCGCCGCCGCGAACCGCGAGCCGCGAACCGCGAGCCGCGAAAGCGCCGCCGCGAACCGCGAGCCGCGAACCGCGAGCCGCGAACCGCGAGCCGCGAACCGCGAGCCGCGAACTGCGAGCCGCGAAAGCGCCGCCGCGAACCGCGAGCCGCGAACCGCGAGCCGCGAAAGCGCCGCCGCGAACCGCGAGCCGCGAACCGCCAGCCGCGAACCGCGAACCGCGAGCCGCGAGCCGCGAACCGCGAGCCGCGAACCGCGAACCGCGAGCCGCGAACCGCGAGCCGCGAAAGCGCCGCCGCGAACCGCGAGCCGCGAACCGCGAGCCGCGAACCGCGAGCCGCGAAAGCGCCGCCGCGAGCCGCGAGCCGCGAGCCGCGAGCCGCGAGCCGCGAGCCGCGAGCCGCGAACCGCGAGCCGCGAACCGCGAGCCGCGAAAGCGCCGCGGGGCGGGCGCGGCGCTCGCGAGGCGCGGCGCGGGGCGAGCGAAAGCGGCAGCGGGGCGGACGGCGAGCCCGGCGGCGGCAGCCCTGCCAGCCGGGCGAGCGAACGCGGCAGCGGGGCGGTGCTGACGGGAGAGGGGGGCCAGCGAGCCCGGCCGCGGCGGCGGCGGCAGCACCACCCGGCCAGCCCCGCCGAGCCGTGGCGCTGAGCTGGGCCACCCGGCCCCGTCGGCAACCATGAGCGGGCCGAGCCTGCCTGGCCCCGCCCCGAGCCAGTAAAGCCCGCTATGCCGCGATCCTCTTACTAATTGGCCAATTTGTGAAAGCTGCGCACGGATTCTCGCGACGAACGAAAGTGCGGCTAATATTCGGGGTGCGGCTTATCTATTGACAAAGACAGCAACATTGTCGAGGCACCGGGGGTGCGGCTTATAATCCGTGCGGCTTGTATTCGTGAAACTACTGTACTTGTGCTGCAAGATACTTCAGGAGAACTTAGCTTGTTTTTCCATTTGTTGAACAACACAAATTTACTGAACAAATATTTGAAAGTTTATATGTGAAAACCAGAATTACATACAAGTTAATGGGGAAAGCTATTCTTCTGTTACACTTAAATATTTTACCAAGTACTTGATGAAAAAGTGTGCATTGGACAATAGAAAACCAGGTAGCAAACAGCAGCTTGTTACAGACAACTTACAATTTAAAGAAATATTGGAAAAAACTTCTATTATTTGAGCTATCTACATGCAAATGCAAGTTTGTAAAAAGAAAATAAAGTGATTTCACAAAGGGGGCAGTCACAGAAGATTCCTGACATTCTCTTCTCACTTGTATGCCTGGACCAATATATTGCAATATATACACTTCTCAAAATGCATTACTACTCCTGATGTCCAAAATTAAAAACCATGGTTGCATCCAGGCAGAATATTTTCAGCCATATGAAACTTACTGCAAGAAAAAAGATTACAAAAATAACCCTCCCCATCACCCTCTGAGTGTTCTCTAAAGTCAAAGCTGTCCTTGTTATGTTTTATTTTCCCACTACAGCCTGAGAAGAAACCTGGTCTGAATCTGGATACGAGCACCTAATTCAGAATTTTCCTCAATGCAGATCAAGCTTTTATTTAATTTATTTTAAACATTCCACAGTGGGGCAAAATCAATTCACAATTTTGCAAATTCCGTATAGGGAATTGTTGTAGACTGGCCATTGCAGACCTGGCCACTTCATCTTGCATTACTGCTGAATATATTGATTAAACAAAGACCAGAAGCTGACACGAACTAAAGAGCTGGTGTTTGACTATGGATGATTCTGTCCATCCAATTTCAGATCAATTACTAAGCTTCTGTCAGTGAAGTATTTGTTTTGAGGAGGAATAAAGAAAAAAAGAGATCTGCTCACTGACTTGCTAAATAGTATCGAATATATCAATCAGGCAAATTTATAAAACAGCAAATGAGCTCTATGGGCTACCTAGTGTATTAGGTGTACCTGAAAACAAAGGGAAAATAAACTTTACAAAAAGGTTTTTAGCTATCCAAGACAAAAGCAATACCTACTAGAAAAGCAGCCCACCCGAGTACACGCAGAGGCATTAAATGGGCCCTGATGTGGTGTCCAATACAATGCAGCAGCACTCATCATTAATATCATATGAGTCAGCCCCAAATGTGACCTCTCCCCTTTAAGGGAAAAAAGGGGAAGAAGAAACCCCAATGAAAGAAAATACACCAACTCTCATAAAGAACCATCTTTCATCTTGGACCTATGAATTACTACTCACTACACTGAAAAATGAGCTAAAAAAATAAAATGCAGTGGATTCACTTAAACGTTCTTTTTGCAAGCATGTTGAAATAAAATCTGATGATGTGACACTATCCAATGCACATAGTAATAGTGCAACATAAAGTTAACCATACATCTTGCTAATAAATTAGATATGGTGGCAAAGTTTAGATTCTTAAAATGATAGTGCAATACAGCCCCAAATTTTATTCTTAAACTAAGTTCTGAAAGTGGCTTTATTTTCTCTTTTTCTTAGCTAAAAAACCCTATCCTTTTGTCTCTTATTTTCTCTCTTTTCCTGTGTTCCTTTTCTCTATTTGTGGTAAATATTAACAAAGTTGTAACTGGTAAAAGCCCAGGCAACTACTTTTAGGACAATTTTGTTTGATTGTGTATAAGCTTATGAAAACATCTTTAAGTTTCAAAAGGAAAATCTGGAGAGAATTCAGACAATCCCTCTCAAATAATAACTCCAAAGTCAGTGCTTGATTCAGCAAGTGATTCAGTAGGACTTGGTAAAGAAAATAAAGTTTGGGACATTTGCTTCTTCATGTGCAAGCAGACTTCATCACTATGGAGACTGACCCTTTGACCTGATCTGATTTATCAAGAATGCTGATGATTGCCCAAGTGCTGCTGGAATACAAAACCATTCCATGCCAATAGAAATGGGTCTTTTAACCAAGATTAATGTTGACCATTTTGATGACTTTTCTGTAGTTTTATTTACTTTTCTAACTGCACTGGGATGTGGGACTGGGAAGCCATGCAATTTTTCGTTTCTCCTGTATTTTCTTACTAGATATTTTCTTATTAGACAGGCTCTTCCACTTTATTTTTGGCCACCTCCCTTCCTTTTTAGGTATATTTCCACTTACACCTGGATTATGTTAATTTTTGTTGAAGATATTTATGGAGCAGCAGTCACTACACAATCTAGGTGCTACAAATTTATTTTTACTCTTACCACATTATTTCCTTCTCACATGCATGTATGACCCAGTTATAGTGCAGAATTTGTATTTCATAGCTGAAAATAGCCCTGGTTCTGGAAGCCAAGTTAGATAGACTCACATTGGGGACAAAGGTTATAAAGGTGGGGTTTTTTTTTCCCCAGAACAGATAATTATAAGCATATTTATCACTCAGATCTCACCACAGAAACATTCCAACATAACCTACTTCAGCAAGTAACAACAGGAGTAGAGCCAGTTGACCCCTCTGCTCAGCACTGGCCAGGCTTTATCTGTCTGCACTTCTTCATCTTTTTCTGCTCCCTCCAATTAAAATAGACTGGATAGAGGGTCCAAAGAAGGGTCACAAAGTTTCCCCAAGGGCTCAGAAACCTGCACGTTGAGGACTTAGATAATTTCATTCTGGAGAATAGAAGGCTTAAGTGGGAACATCATCACAGTTTTCCAGTGCTTAAAGGGCAGCTCCAACATGAAAGGAAGGTCTCTCCTCATGGGGAGCCACATGGGGAGAACAAGGACAATCTGTACAAGCTGCACCATGAGACATTTCACCTTGAAATAAGGAAGAATTTTTTTTTTACAGTGAGAGCAACCAGTGACTGGAACAACCTTTCCAGGTACATGGTAGAATTCCCATCACTGGAAGTTTTCAGCACTGGTTGACATCAAATAATGTCATCTAGGCTCCTTTTCCACAAAATTCTGCACTGGGTGATCTTTCAGGGTGCATTCAAACCTGGGCACACCATAGAATCATTCTATGGTCCTCTGTTCAGAGCTTCAGCATGTCTGGGGTATGAGTTTGGGAGACTTTAAGACCTTTTGGCTCAAAAGAAAAGCTTAAATGCAGCTCATCATTTTTTCATGTCTGTCATGGTGTCTCTACAGATTCCTACCTGCATTTTAAAGCCATCTTTACTGCTCATCACAGGAGACTCCACAGGCGTGTCCATAGTTCCCATAAAGCCAGAATGGCTTAACTAAACCTCACCTCTTCAACCTGGCTGTCCAAGCTGTATCCTTCTTCACAGGAGCAGCACAAAACAGAATAGAGGACTTCCAGTTGAACACGCCACAATGATGTTTAATTCCTGAAAAAATCACTTCTGTTAACTGAAGTTACCACAGTTAATTGCCTATTAGGAGCTACATATAAAACTGCAAGGTATGTCTTGGCAAATAAAAATAATGTATAATTCATCATAATAACATCATAACAATATCATGACAACATCAGACTGTTCAGAATTCCAATAAAATTGAGGTTAAAGATAAAAAAAGGGAAAAAAAAGGCAACAATTACATGCTCCCAGTGTAATTGCAAAGTTAATGAAGTTTGCTAAGAATACTGATCAAATAGTATGGAAACACTTGCCTCAGATAGTAGAAAATGAATCTAAGAAAATGGATAAGGAGCTAGGTTTTCTGGGTCCAAAAAATGAAAATACTTTTGGAAGTAAGGGTCTGGGACAACTTTCTTACATGAAGGTGTCAAGATGACCTGAGGAAACACTTCAGATGACAGTTTCTGGAAAGAAAATATAGCCAAGGAAGAACGGTAAATAGTTTGAAGTTCAATTGCACTTTTCATTCTGTGCTCACAGAGTAAGCAGGCAAGATCACAGAGTAAGAGGATGAAAAGAGTTTCATATCAGGGTAGGAAAATAAAAATTTCCTTCTTGTTCAAAATGTTACATTTCCTTATTTCATTCCATAGGATTCAACTAAAATAAAAAAAAAAAGGGAAAACCTTTGAAACTAATTTAATTATTATGTATATTACTTAGCATATATTACTGAAATTGGATTGCGATGTACCCATAAAATTTTGGTTTTATATCAAAAATAATAGTTTAATATCAAATATTTTATTCTTTTGATGTTTTATCCTTTGATTATTTGCTCAGAATAGGAGACAATAAATATTTGTATCTATGCTTCCCTCACAGGAATATCATGTGTATTTGCTCAAAAACCAGAGTCTTTGAAAATCAGAACTGCAAGTAAGTGGGGTTGTTCCACATTCAAATTTTAAGTTACTTGTAAATCTTATACAGGTGGGTTTTTTGTGTGTTTGTTTTTTGGTTTTTGGATCAGCACTATACTGTGTAACTAGAAAGGCCATGAAAATGAACTTCCAGCTGTTTGTGATGGCTCACTGAGAAATGCACCTATTTCAGAGCTAACAGCTGCAAAGCAGTAGTGATCTCTACAAACTGGTCTGCAAAGAGAAATAGGAAAGAAGATTCAATGTCTGTTTTTGTCAAAGACAGCTTTTCCTTCCTGCATCTTCATTCTTGAAAGCTTCTGCAGGAGCTCACAAAGCCCCTTCTGTAAATTAAGCTTTTACCACATCCCACTCTTGCTGACAGGAAGATACAGTAATTACCTGCAGAGCACCCAAAGCCTGTAGAATGAAATCTTGACTGCTAAAACTGCTATTTTTATTTTCCTCATCAAACTACCTTAATAACTGAGCATCTGTCAACTGCAGTTACTGTGCCTGTCCTGCTGTTTATCTTGGAAAGATTTAGGGCAGTAGATTACAAATTCTGGGTTGTTCTTTGTGTGGTGACAGACTGAATTATCTTTTCTGTGGTGACAGACTGAGGGTCTGTTTGGTGGGATTTTTGAGGGAAATTCAGGAATTAGGCAGAAATATGTAACTTTATAGTTATATACTGTAACTCACAGTACTTCCATGAAAACATACATCCTGAAGTGGAAAACTATTATGAAAATGTATCAACATATTATCCCTATTTTTAACTACATTAGAGGACAGAGAGGTTTTTCTAGGAAGTGATTCATTTAGAAGGTGATTTCAGTCTTACAGATGATATTAACACACACAAACCTTAACTGGGACAGGAGTTCTGCTGCCCTTGACAATGTAGAAATGTATAGAAAATATGAGTAGATTGGGAAAAGTTATCTTCAACCTTCATTTTAGACATATAAAACAGTAAAGGAAACATCAGGGGGCAGCAAAGGCCTCTAGGCAGGTAGAGAAGTTGACTAGACAGGGTATTTTCTCTACAGTATGGTCTGAGAAACAAGGGGAAAAAAAGTGGTTTATTTGTTTCTCCTGATTCCCCCTTAACCTCTCCAGCTGCTTCCATGTACTAGATCCCTACTTGCTATGTAGCAGCTGTAAGCCTGAAAAGAGGAATGATGCTATTTGGTCCAGTCCTAATGTATTTTTGTAGCCTAAAGAATTTTATTTCCAGATCAGCACAGCTGAGTTCCTAACAAGTTATCTTACCGTGAGCTCAGTCGGGTCACTATTGAGTCAGGCTGCATTTTCAACTATTAGAATGCTGTAATCAAAAAGGAAGAGCATTCATTAATAGCAGGAAAATGAATGGAACCAATCCTGCACTGTCTGCAGCTAGAGCACATCTTGGGAACTGTGACAAAGTTTGTGGTTTCCAATTACAGTGTCCTCGGGGGAATCATATTCCCTCTTGGCAGAAGTTATATTTCAGAAACCTTTCTGTTATTGTTATTATTATTTTTTTTAATCTGGTTTGGGTTCTTATGACCAAGAGGTTTATGGTATTTAAAAACAAACCTGTCCACATTAGAAGGTCTGATGGTCAGTACAACATCCTCATGTGCTCTGCTGCTTGTGTACAGCAGAACCAACACATCACACAGCACATGCAAACAATGTGCACTTGTACAGCTTAAACTGACCCGGTCAAATGGATCACACATGAGGGCTGATAGTGGTAGAAGCCCATCGTGACATTACAGATCATGAAATTCTGCATGATGGGCTGGTGAAAATAACTGAGTGGGTTTTCTTACTTACTTATTTCAGCACATGCCTACTAATGGATTTTTAATGCACTTCTGGTCAATTCCTGTTCAAGTGTGTGCCAGCTATTCTCCACGAGGCTATCAAAAATAGTATTTCAGAAGGAAAATTGATTTAAAGGTGAGGTGAAGTAAATAAGCCACTTTAAAACAGCATTGGAAGCTCTGCAGCACAGAAGATTTGTTTCAGAAAATAACTGGCATTTATAATAGATCTGATGAGATTATTTAGACAATCTCATCAACATCAAAAATGCTCTCTGGAGTTATCTTGATGCAAGCATTTTGGTGCTACAACCAGCTTTTCCAAACTGGCTTGTGGTACATAACAGATAAGAGCAGAGATCCCCATCTTAATATTTCTTTATAATCTGAACTATTTTATCTTTGTGAAATATTGGTTGAAGACAAGTGCAAGGCATATGTATGATACTTGCAGTTGTAGCAGCCGCCCTGAATCCCTAAACTTCCCTAAACTTAAATATCTTAAACAGAAAATAGAGAAAGCTGGGAGCAAGAGATGCCATACTCTCATGGTGGCAGGGAATGTAACACCAAGAGGTGCTTTACTGAAAGAAAAAAAAAAAAGAGAGAAAGAACAGATATTGGCTCATATGGAAGCTGTGGAGGATGGAATAGAGTCAATTGGATCTCCTGAAAATAGGCACACTTCAGCTGATTAGAAACCAAAGCAGTTATCTGCAAATGACTGTCTGGATTTATGCTGAATTTTGCCTCATCACTATTCTGCACCATAGCTGTAGCCTGAGAGGAAAATGTAAACAAAAGTGGGGGATAGAAAATTTTTAAAAGCTCAGAAAGAAGAGAAAAGGTGTCCCTGCTCTGCAACAGAGATGTATTCCCACCAACCTTTTCTTCAAAATGATGAATTATCTGAAGTAAAGCTGCTGAAAAATAAGTCTAAAGAGGGGTTATTTAGTTAAAAGTTTGAAAATAACTGATTTCAGACCTTGTGTACATTTTCATTCATGCAAAAAGCAAAAAGAACCCTCCTTAGGCACATCTTAAGAACGATTTAATCATCATATAAGCTTTTCTTTATAGTAAATGTGATATGAATCACATTTCTCTGACAGTGCCTATATTTAGTTCTGCAATACTTAAATGTAAATATTTTCTTTAAAATAAACAGCTCAAGCATGAGATTTCCTCTCACATCATAATGTGCTGACAGTTGAATACATTAAAAAGATAAGATTTTTCTAAATTTAACAGACTAAATCAATATATTTTATTACCTGATCATTTCTATAATAACTTGTTTGCAACAAAGCTCCCCACAAATCCAGTTATCAATGGAAAACCTAATTGTCTGAGCATCTGATGGTGATCCAAGCATCAAATTAGCAACATTGTCATGATCTGGGTTACTGTTATTCTTGCCAACAATTTCATAACTTCATTTTTAAAGGGCAATTACTCCACAGCTGTTGATTGATACTAAACCAACATAATCTTTGTGCAATTTAAAGACTATTGCACCTGTTTCAAATTGAATTATTAATGGCAATTGTCTATTTCAGTTATCTTTTCATTTGCTTCAGTACAACTGAAGACAAATGCATATGTCGTCTGTCTCTTTTTAACTTTCATGCTTCATCTTTTAAATTCTATTCTTCTAAATTGTGTTACTTCAGATATGGAGACTTGAAAGATTTAAAGAAAAAATCTTCTTTCTTGCACCTACTCCCACCTATCTTTCTCCATACCTGTCAGGTTATTCATATTCAGAAACTGATTGTTAGTAGCAGATGCTTCTGCAGGAAACAGATCCTATAAAGTCCATCAAATTTCTGTTCCAACACATACCATTGAGCTACCTACCAGGGCAGACTGGACAGAACACAACACAACTGGGTTTATTTAAACTACTAACACTGCTTTCATCTTAGAGAATTAGTTCAGTCTAGAATAGACTCAGAGAATAACCAAATGGTCTCTCTGTGCCCCTCCCAGTGCACCACTTTTAGTATAATTTTCCAGTAAAAGGTTTTTTTGCATTATCCTTCTGAGTCTGTAACCCCTCCATCAGAAAAGATGGGCAGGCAGCGACTGGAGCTGCAAGGAATGCTACACTGGATTGCCACTACCCCGACCTACTCACTTGCTGGTTTGTTTTCAGATGCCAATAATCATTACCTTTAAGATCCAGAAAACACTGCATAATTGGTGATATTTTCATGAAGTTGCAATAAGATCGACCCCAGCAATATTAAAAAAACCCCCAAACTATAGTAGAAAAGCATTTAGATAGATTGAGAGGGTTTTGCCACAGAAAATGGAGTGCCTTAATAACAGCAGATAATGAAGTAGAAACCCCTTACAAGTTCCTTTTGGTTTAAAATTCACAGAAATGTATTAAATAGCTGTGACATTTGTGACACATTTCATTGAGATCACCACTTTGGTACAAAATTATTTTGCTTGTGTTTTACAGGCTTAAATATTTTGGATGTTTCAATAATGTTAAAGCCCTAATCTCTGTACTTCTTATTAACTTAATGAATTTAATGAATTGAAGTTGCTCTGTAACTTTGATTGAATAAGGGTAGAACAAATAATTACACACATTTCAAGTGACTCAAATCATTACTTAAGTTTCAGGTAGTGTGCAAGCACATTACCTAATCAAGGCTGTAGCTACTACTACTTTTTGAAACAAATACCATTGTACATACCCCTCCTTTAACTGAATTAGTTAATTAGGATGTTCTTCTTATCTTAATCTTCAGAAATGGAAACAGACTTGTCAATCTCTGTTAGTTGAGTAAAATCCCTATAATCTTGTGACTTTGTCTCTTAATGGCTAGGTATATATTAAACCTCTAGAGTAGCCAAGTTAATTCCACTGTATAATAGTCACTGTTGTAAAATTTGACTTTTACGGCATTCCAATTCTCAGAACCAATTAGCACACTTTATTACCCCATTTGGAACAGCTCCAAGTTTACAACCATATCGCTATACTTCATTATTACTTTATTTAAACAGTCTGACTTAGACCCTTGCCACTGTAAGGTGGTCTGCTATCAAATTCTGGAAGTATTGCATATATTAAACAGATGTCAACACTACAGATTTTTAATTAGCTGCTCTTAGTTTGTAACATTTACTCAGGCTCCCGAGTACTGGCACAATTTGGTGCCAGGCAGATATGACGTCCTTCAAATTGGACAAGAGGGGAAAAGAGGTCATGGGAATGAAAATAATAAAAGGTCAAAGTCAAGTTTAAATGTGGAATAGCTACAAGACACTTCAGGTAATAGCTTGGCAGTGTAAATGTGGCACACAATAGAGAGGTTTGTAGTCTATGGAAATCATATAGGCTTGTCCTTGGCTTTCAAGCACACAGAAACTCAGATTTTGATAAGTACCTTGATCTTGTAATTTGCAATCTGCTGCTATGGTAAAAATAAATAATTAATCAAAACCCTTTTTCAGTAAGGTTCAAGGAAGTAGTCAGCAGAGAAGATTAAACATGCAGAGGAGGAGTAGTGCCTCTTCCCCACCCTTTTCCTCAAACCAGCAGTGAGTTCTGTATTGTTTACTCCTATGAGGGCTAAAGAGATGAGCACTCGGTGGCTCAGAGTTGTTGACACTTATTTAGAAGATAGTTCACCATTTGCAGCTGTGGTTTAGCTAAGAGTCAGCAGCCCAGTGTCATGGATATCCACCTGTGATAACTCTTTCTTAAAAGGTAAATCTCCATGCCACTGGAAAAACAACCTGGGCACTCAGCAAGACATTTCTGGCAAACCCACTCACTACTGTACTTTCTATGCTTTGTCTTTGTCAGCCCAAAAGAACTCTTCACTGTAACTTCTGTTGCAACATTTCAGACCAGTTTAAAATAATTCTGGAAAATGCACTCTTAAATTTACCCATTGGAAAAGAAATCTATGAAGAATTTTGCTGACCTAAGCCAACACAAAAGATATGAAATATTGCATCAAGAAGTAAAAGTGAAACATTTCTATTTTCCTTTTTTTTTTAACTGATTGTAATTCTCTCTGCATTTTGAGGGGAAAACATTCTGACACACATAAAGGATCTGAAGGTACAGCAACTGCACTTTCCTAAGAGCAAAATTTATAGGACACTAAAGGAGACTAAGCTAGTTATTATTGTGTAGCAAGATAAAAGTCTGGATAATGAAGAGAAAGGTAGTACAAGCCTAATTCCTGACCCATTGCTAAGGCAGCCAAGCTGAAAACATTTTTAAGTTAGGGATTATAATGTCAGAAATATAAAAAAAATCATGGGATACTATGTTCCTTGGGCTGTCAGAAATGCCTGTTAGATGGGGTTTGTGGTTTTTTTTTTTTGCTTTCCCATCGAAGGACTCTACTTCCAGACACTATGATGAGCTTTTACAGAAAATAGCAAACATATCTACTAATGCCATACTTTATTTTCAGTATTCCTTTTACATGAGTGAGGAGCCAGTTCTGACTTTCCTCATGCAACATCCTGAGACAGTAAAAACAATGATTGTCAGGACCAGTCCATCCCACCCACATTAAGATCCCTCTTCTTCCTTCCAACTCATACTCTGAATCAGCCACAACAGAAAAGTCCCTACTATGTAGTATTTCATCTCTGGAAGTGATAAAGTGCTGCAGACATTATGAAACTACATAAAATTCCCAAACTCTTGTAAGGGCCATACAAACCATTCAGTCCCAGATTAACAAAGATCTAGCAGCACCTGAATAGAGGAAAAGGAATCCATGTCCTCTGACCACTGAACACAAGCTGGAAGAAAGAGGGAGAGGGAAAGGACAGGCAGTGGCATCACTGAAAGGAAGGAGATTTGCATCACTCCATCCCCATGGCCTCAAAAAGGCAAACACCAGCATGAAAACAACAGCCTCTTCCGAAGTGATAAAGCATTAACTCCTCTCCTGCAGAGGAGGGAAATTTTAGCTGAGTAGGAGATAAACAAACTCCAAATAGACAAAACTCACCAGCAAAAAGGTGGGTGAAGTTTGTAACTCCCGTGTGGATTTTCGAATTACCTTTGCAGGTTTTTATCTTCAAACTAAAATTCAAGAGCATGTAAACTTTGCTTCAAGTTACATCTTGAAAGACCTGCACAGTCTTACTGAATATGTTTCAAAGAACTAGCACAATCCAGCTAAGCTTTTAAACACATCAGGATCCACAAAAGCTAAAACTTTACTCTTAATTTAAATCTATTTTCTGAAGTCAATAAATCTCACATGACTGCACTAGGTTTACACCTTCTGTGCTTCTTTCTGTGCCTTTCACTTCCATTAAAAAAAAAAAATTACTAGCTTGGCAATACATTTTTATCAAAGCTGAGTATCACTCAGGTTTTTGAGAGAATCGACTACCTACTGCTGTGTGAAATACAGGTAGCCAAAAAGACTGGTGACAAGGCCTGGGCAGCCTGCTAGAGGAAAAACCTTCATGTGTGAGTTCTCATTCTGTCAGACCAGATAAAAATCATGGAAAATATTTAATAAAATCACAAGCTGGAGGAAAAATTGAAAATTGAGACTATTTTATCCCGAGATACAGATATACTTGAATGTGTGTAATTTTTAGTGCTGATGGAACTATTTTTCCCCATCAAAACTGCTTTATTTTTTTCCCTGATATTGACCATGCAATATGGACACTCTATTCAAGTTTCTCTCTATTTATGTTGGTTTACCTTACTAGTGATATAGTTATTCAAAAAATCTGAAAGTTGGAGTGGCACATAATAGTTTCAGAGACAGTAAAAATACAGAAGATAAGTATTTCTCAGAATTATAGCCATTAAAATCTATGGTGATAGGTAGCTTTTACATTTTTTTTCTCTGTTATTTTGTATATTTTCTCACTTTCTATAGGAAATTAATGTATGTCACCAAAAATGTCAGTTGCTGACCACTGCAAGGATTTCAAAAAGTGCTATGGCATTATATCAGCTTGACTGTTGACTTTGTAGAATATGAAGAAAACATAAAGAAAAATATTATTTTAGAACAAGCAGCCCTGAAGAAATTAATGTCTTATGCTTGTAACCTGGTAACAAAACAAAACTTCCAATGAATGTAGGGTAAGCCTTGACATGAAAAATATTTCTGACAAATTTGATCATGTTTTGCTTGATTATAAGATTACTTAGCAATAAAATCTGAGATGCATTTATTTAATTTTAAAGGTTTCTTCCTCCCCCATCCCCCACACTCTAAATCTTTTGTTTAAAATTACTTAAAAATTATTTTTATCCAACAAAGCTCTCCAAATTTAACACATCAGCAGTCCAATTTCATAAGTCTACATATATATTCAATTTTTTTTTCATTATATATATATATCACGTGCCCATCCTATCTATCTCAGTTCCTAGAAATACAATAACAGCACGCTGCACCTTTTCTGCCAGGAAAATTGGATAGCATAAGAAGGAAAAATTCAGGTCAACTTCAATTTTTTCGTTGAGAAATATGTAATGTGAAATTGGCAAGGCAGCAGTGAGGAAAACTATGGGGAGATTGAGGAAGTAGGCCAGCAAAGAAAAGTATGTGTACCTCCTATAGCTGGGGAAAGGGTCAGGTAGAATACAAAGTGGACAGAAAAAGATCAAAAGCCAAAAAGCAATTAACCCCTTGGCACTAGGAATTGGGATTTCCTGACACCAACTGCTAATACTGGCCTTAGGGGGTTAAAGGATCAAATAATAAGCCAAGGCCTGAAATAAAAGCTGTCATTTTAGGCAGTAAAGGGAAGACATTTCAAGTACATTCCGGGCTGCCAGAGTAGCATGGTACAAGGGGAAAGGCATAGAGGAGAAACCCACTGAAGGATAAATGGCAAAAATAGTTTTCCAGATTTGGACTGAAACAGCTTTCAGCAAATCTTTTTTTTTCTTTCTTTCTGAATTAAACACAGCTTTGTCCTATATATCTGTGATCTGTGACCTCATCCAGATCTTTTCTGAGATGCAGGGAGATTTAACCTCCATTTTTTGAGCAAGTTCCCTCTCATTTTGTGACTAACTTCTGAACATTGTCTATACTAGCTGTAGGTGGCTTACTTAATTGCCTCAAACATACAGCTCTTTTATTTCTTCCTTCACTGAAGGGAGAAAAAAAAACCAAAACCAAAAAAAAAAAAAAAAAAGAAGGAAAGTGACAACAGAGAAATTCCATAACAAAACCACCAACAATTGATAGTCAACCAGTCTATGAAATCACACAAATCTAACAGCAATAAAACCATGATAGTAATGGTAGAGGGGTTGTTTGGGTTTTTTTTCTGTTTTTATAAAAGCTATTTTTTTCAGGACATCTCAGGAATTACACTTTCTAACTGTTTAAAAAGTTACTAATGAACAGCTTTAACTCACTCTTTTGTATAGATTACTGGACTTTTACACCAGTTGATGATGTTTGAACAGAGGATGAAGCAGATTGGTTTTCTTCTGTGCAAACCAAGCACTTAGAATTTATATGTTACATAAATGCTGATCTTATCACAAAACTTCAGTGGCTGAAAACATTCTAGCCCGAGTGAAATCAGTGAAACTTCATTGATTCCCACTAGCTACAAATTCAACATGGCTGCATTTTGAAATTTGCAACATTTTCAATGGCATTTAACCTCTTACAAATTAGAAATATTATAGGAAAAATAATCTTTGACATCAGCTTCAGTGTTTTGTTTGAAATTTTGTTTATAGGTACAGGATTCCTTGCCAACCGCCAGTCTTCATGGAGATGTAACAGAGAGTAAGTACCACGAGCCTGAGGGCAATTTAAAAATGGCACTGAATCTGTTATTCCCTTGAAGTTGCTTGTGTTTGGCCAAACCATCTAGGGGGACTATTAATAATTGCCTACAAAACAGTATCTCAGTATCTCACAAGGTTTGGGTTCCAGAGAGGAGATGCCATGAACTGGATATCACCAAGACCCAAAGGTGTTGTCCCATGGTACATCCCTTTGCACAGCCATGGCTCCAGTTTTTAATTGTGCTCACTGAATTCAGTGAAAACATCTCCATCATCTCCAGTGGTCTTGGGCTCTGAGAGAGAGCTGGAAACAAAGACTTCTACAAGGATTAAGAGCAGTGGGAAAGAAAAAAAAATTACAGAAAAGGTAAAGCAAGACATAACACAAAAGTAAAAGAGTAATGGGGAGGAAAATAGTCCAAGCTGTAGAGAATCCCACCGTGTTGCAATATCAAACAAAAGACAGTGAAAATGTACCTGTTACAAGCTGCTCTACCAAAAATTAAATAGATACATAGATAGATAGATAGTTAAGATAGATAAATAAACAAAAAAGTGCTCCCAGTCAGCAAGACCAGCACACCTTGCAATTCAAAAACAAAAGCAATGCATGACATGGCACTTTGCTAGGTGGCCTGAAAATACACAGAGTGGCACTTAATGCAAAGTTATAATGTGATTCTCTAGAACACCAATCCCAAAACGGATCCCTGATGAAAAGTACTTGCCAACAGCTTCTTCTCCCAAAGGGAGACCCAGCCAGTATGTTACATTCCTTTGAAGTGTTCTACACAGACATTCTCTCAATGAAACATCATATGCAATTTGTTGCTTCCCCAAACTTCTCTAATGAAGTCTAAAATAAATTATTTCCTGCTAGGCCAAAACAGAGATGAAAAGTATGAGTTTGATAAAATATTAAAGAACGTTTGGATTATTATCAGGATCCCACCATTCTTCACAGTATTCATTCTCCAAACCACATCTGAAAAGAAAGGAAATCCTGACCTCCTAGAGCCTGAGAAATAGAGTGGCTCCTTTCAAGACCAAATGAAGTTATTAGAATTATAAACCCTACCTTGGGTTGCTACCAATTAACACCTTTGTTCTGAATTCAACAGCTTCCTAGAAAGCAGGGGAAGAAGATGACAAATGGAAAAGATCACACAGTAAATGATCAAATAAAATTAAAATATATGAAACACATATTTTACAAATATGATAAGCTTATTTGAAGTTTCCTCCAAATAACTCAGAGCCATACAATTTTATAAAGGTTTGCATGAATCTAAGACTAATTATTTTTAAAATTTGTATTATGCAAGCATATTGATATTCTGATAATACAAAACAGCTTTTCAGTGAATATTCTAGGCTCAGACTACACTGCTGTAGGAAATTGCATCAACACCTTGGCACCATTATTTAAAATCAGTTATCTGTTCTTCCACTGCACCCTTAGGGAGAGACAGCAGCAGCATGATGTAGAATTTAAATCCTGTGGACCAAATGAGCAAAGGTACAAAACTGACCATAAAGCTACATCTTGATTGAAGCATTTTGGAGATGAGTCTGCAACCTCTTCTCAAAGCATTGTTCTCTGTACATTATCTTTTCCTTTATCCCTTTATCCTAAGGAGATAAGTGATGATAGCAGCCCTGTATTCACACCTCACCACTCCCTTCTCTCCCCTCAGCGACATTTCAAAAGCTAGTGGCCACTCCTGTCATAGCAAGCAAACAGGCATCCTTCTCTCCTCAGGAGCTGCTGCTGTGAAGACAGAGCTTCCTGGCACCTGCAACAAAGACACCATGATGACTCAGTTAAAGGAAAAAAAAATTCCACCTGTGTGCTGGTGATTGCTTAAAAGGGCTCACCCAAATTCCTGGGACAGCATGAATATGCACTTGCACAAAAGAACTAAAAAACTTAAAGGGGAACTGGCAGGATTCTCTATCCATACTTAGTCTTATACTGACTTCTTTACTTTTTAAAAAAAAAATTATGGAAATCTGAGATGGTCCTGCCAAAGTTGTCATTCTTAAACCCACTATGTCCATGATCCTTCCCCATGATTTTCAGCTTCATTCCCCACAGATTCTCAAAATCTTGTCCAATTATTCTCTTTGGAGACTCTAGGAATTTCATATATACACTTTATGCTGGAAATTAGTAAACTGGTGCTCCTTGCATGTAATTAAGCATATATACCACTAGTGACATGATGATTAATTTTAAAAAACCCAAATTCAATCAAAGTTTGAGATATTCCTGTCAAGTAATCTGCAAGCCTAACTTCTGTCCCCACTAAACTTTTTCAGTTTTTGACATAATTTCTGCAAGCTATCAGAGGGTTCTGGTACTGCCTGATTAGGGCACTAGTATCCCTAGTTAGTTCTGCCAAAGACCATCTCCCCAAGGCATATTTCAAACAGAAATGTAAGTGCTTTGAGCCAACTTTTGAAGGAAGTATCCTCCTTCCCCACTGCCTGTGATGATGTGTATTCTGGCAGGTACTCAAACCACATCAGAATGCCACTCACTGCTACTATTGAAAGGCATTTCCTACATATTGTTTTTCAACTACAAATAAGTGGGGTATGGCCTCATGACAAGATTAATCAACTCCAGTCCACGGATGGTTAAGAAATCTTAGCTGATCAGAAAAAAAACCACTTTGAACTGATGATCACAGGAAAGCAATACAAGCTAAAGCAAAGGTTGCTTTCTTATATTCTGGGGTGGAGGTTAGGGAAGGTGGGAATTCCTTTTTGATGTCACAATTCTTAGTTAACAAACAAGGTGGTGAATGACAGACAGAAAGCTCCCAGTTTAGACCTAAGTCAGTTCCTGGTCTGGTAAAAGTATTTACCACTATAAACTGCTCTCAACTTCTAGATGCAGTGCACAGAAGCTTTTTTTATCACTGATAAATCTTATATTCAGAAAAAGATCTCTTTCCCTGCCAGAAGCCCTCATTACATGGCTTCATTACATTACATAGTCTGTTGACTATGACTCCTTCATCTGTTAAGGGTTGTGAATAATTGGTAGTCATGCTGTACTTGCAAAATATTTGTCATATGTAATCATAAAATAAACAAAATATATCACCAACTTCTAATCAAGACTGGTAGATTAGCAATTCTAAAGTTTTATTCTTGAATGAATAAACCTGTAATTGCACAGTATAAGTTGTCAGGGATCCCTTAGGAAACACTGCGTGAATATACATCATAGTATTGTAATTTCATGTAATATTTTCCAAATGATATTGGTATTTCTTCAGAAAGTTCAGAGAAAAAAATAGCATCTACACATATCTGTTTCAATATACATTTCCTTTTATACGTATTCTGTATAAAAGATTTCTCCCCCCCATAGTTATCCTTGGATTGCTGCAAAATGACAGCTGTAATTATACAGGAGAACCTTCTACCTTCCCTGAAGGGCAGAAATTACAGCAGGAAACAGTCTGAAAACCAGCCAAATGCTTGTTTAAAACCGCTTGAATGCTTTGCAAGTGAGGTATTTTTCAGCTGGGGCTCTTCTTTCAGCCACACAGAACAATGGCTCATATAAATGCAAAACAGGTATGAGAAACAGGCAGCATGGTTCCCCCAATCTGAGGCTATTAACCATCTGACCCAGGTGGGCAGGATGCATCTCAAGAACGTCACCACTCCCTCTGACACAGCCCAAGGACCAGGGAACATATTGTGAAAGATAAAGGGGCAAAACAAAAAGTATAAAGTCCTCCATCCTCCTAGGCAAAGAAATACATTGCAGTAAAACCTTTAAAGTATTTTTCCCTGTTTTACACAGCCTGCTTTTTACATAAAGGAAGCAGGAGGACAAAGTCCTCTCTCACATACACAAAACCTTTGAAAAGCTGTTTGAAAAGCTTTACAATTTCAACAGAGGCTTCCTGCAGCCCTTTGAGAAGGCAAACAGTGCTTTTAAGTGGGATGTACTTATTCTTTTCAACTTGCAGATAAAATCCAAGTCTGATGGAGAGCATCCCCCACATGCACTAGTTTTGCAAGGGAAGTTAAATTTATCTCACTGATAGCGTCATAAGATGCAGTGGACAAGAAAACATATGCCAGAAAATCACCACAGTAAAATGAATAGCATCAAGTCTGCAGATGTGAGCTCAGCATCAGACAGATGCATTTTAGGCAAGGTTATTAAGACAAACTAGTTCAGTAATAGAACAATACAGTAATCATGCAAGCTTCTCACTTGTGCATAAAGACAAGCACATGATTACAAAGGTGGGATTTAACACCTAATTCCCATCCCAAATAAAGGTATTTTCCCCAGTTAGTATCTAAATTATAGAAATTTAATCTCTAATCTCAAAAAACCCAAGGAGTTACCTTGTAAGGATACAACTTTTCTTTGTGACCTTAGTTTCCCTGATTAGTTTCCGTCCATGCAGTGGAAACCTAGATGTGAAGGTACAGAAATGGGCATCCCACATCTAAATAAATGCAAGCATTTCAACAGCACTTGCAGCTAAGCATGTTCAGCACTGAATTCCATGTGCCCAATTGCAAAATGCTGATTATGGTTTTTGGCAGTAGAGAATTACAAAAGGTGCTGAAAATGTTTACTCATTTTTCTTCCTTCTGGCCAGGCAGTGTGAGTCTTACAGGTTGAATTCAGGTGAACCTTTAAGAAAAGCACGAGGATATCACATCCTGTACCAACAATCAGGCAGAACACCTTCCAGTGGGAGGTTCTGTACTGCAGATCCGAGCTGGAACTAAGGCAAAGGTGCAACAAAATACAATGAATCTATGAGTCTTTATTGGTGTAAATTTAAACCATAAATTACCAGCTCTTCATTTCAGTTAGGCTGTGCATAAATTTAGTTCACAGGGAGAGGATTATGGTTCTTAACCATAATTAATTAATGAAGAATGAAATTCATCAACACCTCTGTCTTCTGTACATTCACATCATTATTTAATACAAGCTCATGCTTTCAAGCCTGTTGTTTGTGCTGAAATAACACATTTTCGATGTTCAAAATTTTACCTTCCATTCAGTTCCATGTCTCCATTCTGTGGAGTGTCTTTCACTGAAAAAAAAAAGGTTGTTTTCCTTTACTGCTTCCCATAAGAACCATGGCATAAGCTGAGAGGGTACCATTTGGTTACATATTCATATTTGCAATTAGAGAAAATATGGAAAAGAAACCCCAAAGCAATTAAAGAATATTGCATAAAGTACTTGGGGAAAATCAGTCACCTAGTCTGTGCCACTGGCATCCATGTTATTTAACACAACTGCAGGCCAGATCAGGAAATCATAAAAGGTGACAGATTAAGAGTTTTTAAATTGTCTTAAATTCAATATTTTTTGAAGAAACACAAAAAAAAAAAAAAAAAAATAGACATCACATGCTGGTCCCAGTGGCAATTATGCAAGTTTGAAATAAAAAAAAAATATTAACATATGAAAATCATATAAATTGATAATTCTGCTGTTTTAAACATGATTATTTCCAGCCTGGATTTCCACCTTATGTAATGCAAGTTACCTGCTGATTAATCTTTAAGACCCAATTCCAGTTTTAGCTCTAAGGGAGACATTTTTGAAGACATTTTCTTAACTTATTAAGGTAAATATGATGTATGGCATTAATCTAACAAGACACGAAATTATTTTAGGCATGCAGGAAATGAAAGTCAATTTCCAGATGTATCAAAAATGCATGCAGGTTAAAACTTGCACGAAACTCACCTTGGAGAAGGCTGAAAATGAGTTGTTCAGCTGGTCTGGAAATATGAAATTAGACTTTGGTGAAATATTAGAATCCTTGTTTTGAAAAATCTGCGGATATAATAAAAGACCAAACATTATTAAAGCACAGCTACAATTGTATAAGAAAGAATTCTTATACAAGGAATTTATTTTGATCTGTAATAAGCGTATACCATATAGGTTTGGGATGGTGACAGGAATTATTCTGTATAAATACACCAGATTTTAAATTATTTTTACCTGTGAGATGATCTTGGTTGGTTGGAGCATGGTGCTGATAACACCATGGGTTTGATCCCCATATGGCTCGTTCACTTAAGAGTTGGACTTGATGGTATTTGTGAATCCCTTCCAACTCAGAATATTCTGTGATTTATTTTAATTTTTAATTTAAATTCTGCCTGGACCACTTTTGAATATTCTAAAATCCAGAATATAGTAATATTACTTAACTCACCCATCTATTCTACTATTCTACAGTTGCACAATACTTCTCAGATCAAGATAATATTTAAGTTTACTGACAAATGCAACAAAGTTTAGCTAAACATCTTCTAACATTTTGTAGCGAAATAAGTGAAAATTTGCCTTTTCACCTGTTTTCAGACCAAGGACTGAAAAAATTCTTCACCCTCAAATATGATAAAAATCTGACCAAAAAAGAGTCTGAAAAAATAAACCAGCACACTGAGCCAAATGAAGGAAAAGAACAGTACAGACTTTTGACAAGAGATGGATTTTAAAACTTCGTTTTATTTATTACACACATTTGCAATGTGCATCTGGTTTTTTAATCAACCAATCCACTGTTTCCACTGACTGGTTCCTACACTCTCCTGTTCCACTGGACTGGGAGAACAAATCCTTGCACTCTTGCCCTTTGCAGCAGTACTCACATTTACAGAGAATCTAAAGCAGCTCCTTCACTGGAAGCACAACAAGCATTACAAATGGCACGGCAGGGCAGCACAGCACTGCCTATTCCACTGGGCACAGTGCCTCCCAGCACAGGAAATCCATTATCCTCTGCTCTGCTAGGCATGAAAGGGTCACGACTTTCTGTCACGAATCTGTGCCCTCATTGAATTCCTACTCCTGTTTCTGTGCTGTGCCTGAATGACCTTTATATACAGGCATATATCAGGCAGTTCTTAAGCTCCATAATTATTTTTTTCAATCAGAATTCTGCCAGTTTTGGTTTTTCTCCAAAGAAATATCTATCCACATTTTAGGAGTACATGAAATTTTTGAAGATATACTTAAGAATCTGGGCAGCTCCTTTCCTTTCTCTCTACCAGAGTCATTACTGGGCTGTTGAAAACAGCTCCTTACATTTCTTAGTCCATATGTACATTTTTGCAGAATTGCACAAAGAGTAATGCACTTCATTGACAAGACAGAAACATTAGTATATTTGATTAAGACAAGGAGCTAGCAAACTTCAATGGTAAATGCAACCCTGGTTTAGCAAGATTTAATGGCAAGGTACACAAGCATTTATTGTGCAAAGGACAGGATAGACAAAATTGTTGGGAAGACCTTGCCTTTGAGCCAAAGGATTCAGAAAGGAGCTCCTTGTATTCTAAACACCTTCTCAGAGAGCAACCAATAAGCACATGGATGGAGACAGTCCCAGAGTTGGCAAATGGCTCATGTCTAAAGGTTCATATATGCACAATCAATCCTTTCTACCTGTTAGCCAAGATGTCAGAGTCTGGGTACCATTATTCCCACTTTGTTTACTGAGGAACTGAGAAGGATTCTCTCAAATCTGAAAAGCTGGAGAGGCACACCATCCCTGCTCCAGGATCCTGGTGTGCAGCTGGGCGGGAGATCTCAGTGGGCTGTGGGCTGGTCACTCTTCATGGAGCAAGATGATTGCCTTAGAATTGTACCTCATACCTGCCAGGGGCAAGACAGCCCTGCACTGCTGTGTTGCCATTGGCTCCCCAAAGTCCTGCAAGGATGTGTGGGGCAGGGCATCACAACACTGTCCAAGCATAAGAAACTCAAAGCAGTGGACCAGCAGCACAACCATTTATATCCTTGATGATTTTCAGAATAAATGTTTGGTAAACCATTAGTAGTCCTCATTTTTTTATGCTCTCCTGCTTGTCCCATTTGCCAGTTTTGTCTGTGTCTTCAGCGGGATGAGATGGGAATTGCAATATATCAGATTAATACATCTATACACCGAAACCCAGCCAGAACTAGTCAAACCCCTACTTTGGATCTCAATTAAATTAATTTAATTTTTCATGTACAAGTTAATTAAGCTATTCATTGAGCTAATGTTACCATTAAAAAGGACAAAAGCAATTTTGGTGTAACCACTAACAGAATAAATGATCAAATACAGAAATGTGGTGGTAGACTTATGGCAGACCCAAAAAGCTTCAAAGATAATCTTCAAAACAAAATTTGATTAAATGCCTGCACCAATATTGATTCAAAAAGTGAAGTGAGCTTATTTGCATACCTTCTTATGCATTTCCTGCTACAATTTATTTATGCATGAAACTACCTATAGTCCAGAAAAGTGTCTTTTTGCTGATTAAGATAATAATAAAGCTTCAAAGTAACTTACATTTAACATAATCTGATGACATGAATGTTAGTAATAAACTTTATATCTTCATCCTACCAAATTTCATACCAGTTTTTATGTTTAAACAGGCCCCTTACAGTTGAAACTCAATTCATCCCCAAGAAGGAGAAGGCATCTAAAGGATGGATCTGTACCTGGCATTTTGGCTTTGCAGTGAGACCACAGCTGGATGCCAAATGAACTCAAAACCATAGGCCAGGTGGACGGCCCTGAACCATCTGAACTAGCAGGTGGCATCCCCACCCATGGTGAGAGAGTTGGAGGCTTCCTGCCTGAAAATGCAATATATTCAACACACATTGTAAGGAAAGCAATATTAAGTATACTTGTTTAATCTCTATTTATTATTAAGGCTATTCAGCAAGCTAAGTAAGCTAAGTAAGCTAAGACTAAACCCTGTATATCCAGATAAATGGCATTCCCATTGTTTTCTCTAGGTATTTATGAAGGTGCATGTCCACAGCTGATCTCATTATCATCACGTAGTGAATTAAGAGTTGTAAATTCCCAATTTTGTGCTTAAATATACTGTTTTATTTAATGGGAAACCACTTTCTGAATTTAATGTAGAATCTTTACAAAGTGCTCATTTTCCCCCAGCTTTTCAAATCTTCTCTCTCTATGGCAAGTGAGTGACTCAAAGAATTTTCAGTAAGTGGTATCAAGTGGGCCCAAAATACCCATTGACCTTGAAAGCAGAAAATGGAAACAGTCACTTCAAATGATGTAATTTGTATTCTCTAGTAGTGTTAGAGTGAATATTATCCCGCTAATCTGTAGAACTCTCAAACCATTATGATTTACCCTATGAAACAGATCATTGCCAGAAGTGGCAATATTGAAGAAGTACTCTACTCAGCTTTTATATAACAGTCAAGAGATTTCTCATGTTCTCAGGGATGTAACCACCTCAAATATTCTGGGAGTAAAGACACATCTTACACTGTTTCCCCAGATCACAACAATACAAAAACACCTCCAGACAGTGAGTGACAATAATTTAAGAATAGTGAGTGTTTTTTAAAAAAAATCTCTGGAATTCCAAAATATGAGGGTATTCAAGACCTAAGTAGGACAAAAAAATCAGGGACAGGTCAGTAATTTACACTTTACATTACCAAAATGCAATAATAAATTTAATGGGTCAAAACAACAAACTAAAAATCATTCCCGAAGCACAGATCAGCAGCACTGGAAACCCATTATACACAAATGGAAAGAATAATCTAATTTATTGAAGACAATAGTAGTATAAAAATGAAAAATCCACCACCACCACAACCCACCCCACCCTGGAAATACAAAGTTCATATTTTCTAAGTCTATATTAGAGGCCATGAGCACTTACTACCAGCAACAGTCTTGCAATGTAATCCTTCCTCTACCTCCCAGAGGAGTATTGAACATATCCCTGTGTTAGTATGGCAACAGATATATGCTTCTTGTAGTTTCCAATCTAGATATGAATATTTTAAAACAAATTATTTCATCCTTATGATGCAAGCTAGACTTTCACCTTTCACACAAAGCCCCCTTCCTTCTCCCTCTCCCCTAATACAAATCTATTTCTAGAAAGCAATCATGTTAGCATTAGCACTTCTCCCAGCCTAAACAAGACAGGTTTCCACCTGCTCTCAGAGAATCAGCTCTCCCCTTCCTAGAAAGCACCAGCAGCACAGACATCCTCCCTTCCCAGTGGAAATGGCTTTGCTGTGTTAATGTGGCACAGAAGGCAGCACACCCAGGAATACACAGGCCATATTCCACAGATGGATATCTGGATCGAATGAAACAACTGTCATTGATACTGGCAACTACAAAGCGCAAATTATAAGAATAATAGGGATGATAATAACTCCAGAATCTACCTACAAATGTTGCTGTAAGTAGCAATATCCAGATGCTACAAATTCTGGGGCAAGCATTCAAAATATTTTAATGTAAATTCCTAAATTTCTTCAACTAAAATATTTTATCTGATCTGAGGTCAAATTCTTCAAGACTTCTAGCTGACGCTATTAATTTTAAATTATGACCACAAATATCTCTTCATTTGAAAAAAGCAAAGACACAACTTCCTACTAAAGCTGTATATAACAGTGTCAAAAATTTTAACATAGCCAAGCTAATGACAGATCAGAGATTCAAATCAGTATGAAGAAATTCTGGTTTCTTACTCTCTGAGATGTGCTAAACTGTGCAACTGAGGATGCTCCACACAAAATCACTCTACAATGCAATGAAAATATTATCACATTGAAAAATTATGAAAATAATTTACAACCAAGTTGGCTTGGTAATAAACCATTTGACATGCATCACCTGTGGCAAAAGAAACTCTTGGTATTTCACAGAATTCATACCCTTGTTTACAGGAAATCATTCTCAGAAGAGGTAGAGGAAAACAAAGTACACAGAATTCTAATGAAATTTATTGAAAATATTTCTACAGTAATTAATTTTGGCCTATGTACCAGTTGTTTCTATGATCATAATGCCATGATTTATTCTATTACTTTTAGTTCTACTGTGTTAGAGTTGTAAATTTGAAGTATTCTCTACTCTTTAGACAGAGAAAAGGCTATATTATTACTGCTGTAGATTCTGGCTTAAAGGATGATTGTTTCAAAGAATATTTGATCTGGGGGCATATAAGGAAAAGAGATGAATAATGCAAACACAGAGAATAAGAAATGCTCAGACAGAAGAAAGGCTTTGGGTTCTGCACACTAGTATGCAATACAGACTGGGAAATAAGTAGCAGAGAGAGGGCTATACTGGCTCATAAAGTCCAAACTGTTCCCATCAAGCAGATATGACTATCTCACAAAGTTTCAAAATCTACTTAAATTTTGGTGGCTCCTTTGTCAATAGAGGGAGAGCACAAATTTTGTGATGTAGTTTAAGGTGTTAAATTCCTCCAATCCTGTAAATATATTTTAAATATTTCCTTTCATAGTTGTTAGCTCCTAAAACAGTGCTACTCCCAGATATCCTGCATTTTTTTACAAAGCACTTTTTTTATGGCATCACTTCCATTTTTTTCCAGTGTAGTGATGGTGAGTCTATTGGAGCAATATTTCTCATACATGAATAGAAATAAATGTCTGGGTTTCTTCCCAGGTAGTATTGTACCTTGCTAAATACATCACATTATTTAGCTATATGCTGATATGTCTTGGATATGAATAAAAACAACTAGCCTCCTATATTTTAGCAGATGTAAACAAGGTAATGTATATATTTAATGCAACACATTTGCAAAAACATTCAAATAATTTAGGCTCTCCACATAGAGGTCCAGAAAAGCCTTAGTCCAACTGCCAAGTCTAATCTGAGATCTACTTTTTGCAGACAACTCCTCCTCAGATATTGTTGAATCCATATTTGGGTGCAAGTTTTGCTTTTGTGTTATTTAGAATCTAGACTGATGTTTGGATGTGGGGAAAATGTGGACATTTTATAGTCTTTTATAAGCAAAATGCTATTGACCACAAATAGCCCAAGCATAAGACCACAGGAATTTTCCTTGCATATATTTCCTTCAAAGCAAAACAATCTTATGGCTTTTCATTAAAAATGACTTAGGTTTACCACCACTTTATATTCTGCCCACATCCCTTCCTTCTTTGACTAAGGCAGATTTATGAAGGAGCATAAAAGTATGGGCTTGACTTTAAAAAATATATTAGCAATTGTTGGTGAAAACATGCTGGGAACAATATATAGTTTTCAGAGAAGACTTTGAAAACAATTATTTTAGCACATTTCTTTGCATCCAAATAATTTCTATAGAACTCAAGTCACATCAGAGGTGTGCCTCGGTGGACCTACTAATTCATCAAATAGATTTTAAAATCCAATCAAATGAAACTAAGCAGCCTGGGTCCTTAGGGACACATGGCAGTAAATGAAAAACTTAGCAATGAATGAAAGAGATAATAGCCATCACAAGACTGCATTATTCTTAGACACATGTATAAAACATACAGAAAAGAAAATGCCTTGTGCAGTATGAATAGTAAATTACCACCTTAATAGATAAACTGATAAAAACAGTGTCAGCTGAAAGGTCTTCATTTCAGAAATTACAACAAAAAAAATATTTTAAGTGGGAAGAAAATGTGGTTTTAAATATGTATTTCAACCTTCAAAATATGCGATTGTGATGTAACAAAAAAGGAGATCTGTACAATAGAAAAAGTAGATGGGGTAAAAAATTATACCCCAAGCATTGACTTAAAAAGCATCCTTTGTTCTCCTCCATGGGTTGCCATAAACCTCACTGAAATCAATGGGAATAGCTCAGAAAGGCCCAAGCTGTTTACAGGTGATGACAATTTCAGGAGTTTGATATAAATAACAGCTGGAACCAGGACCTGCAATCACTCCGTGGCAATTTGATATTATCTACAAAAGATGTGGCTTTAATACACAGTAATAGATTAATGTCACTATCTTACAGCATAGAGCAAGTGAAAATATTAATGCCAGGATAAATGTAGTTTCAGAAATTGCTGACATTTGAAAAATAAACTACTTGACACTTGAACTCCTGAGTTAGTTTTACAATTTATATGAGGTGTCCAGAGCAGATGCACAGTTTATGAAAATGAATGTGCTATAACAAGTCAAAGATTAAACTGATTCTGCAGATATTATAATCGAATTAAAACTCAAAATGTTCTTCTGCCGAACAATCTGAGTGGCTGTCATGTAAATTACCTGGTTTAAAACAAAATCAAGTAATAACTATCTGCAATTTGCAAAGAGGGTCATTACGACATCAGATATATTTTGCAAAAGAAGCCCCTCGACTTTTGGGCTCTTCTCTCAGTTACCAGATGGGCTGGGATTTAACACTGGCATGATGGCAAAGGAACTGAGCCAGTAAGGAATAAAAAAGTACAATGGTTATAGCAAGATATATGTATGACTGACCCAAATTCACAGAAAGCTCTCATGACTAACAGTATAACCATTTTCAGCATCCAGCAGGAGCACAAGCAGATATTTTTCAGTGGTTTCTCTTTTAGCCTTTTTCTCTAAAGACTACACAAAACAATCGGGTTTGAAATTAAATGACTGTTTTAATTACTTTTTTTTTTTTTTTACTGATACAGATATACTCTCTCACTTGGCTTATATTTTAGAACTTTTCATTCATTATTTTATTACTATTGGTCCCTTAAGATTGTCATATTGAGTTTTCCTAGTCTCTGAAGTAATGAATATTGTAATTAAAACTTGGTTAAAGGTAGTTCACAGCCAAATGGTGCTCATTTCTTCCAAGCATCTGGTTGCCAATTCAACTTTTAGTTTGCTGGCTTTGATAATTCTTTGACCCTGATCAAAGAACTTTTAATAGAGTCTGCATGGCTATTTACATGAGAAGATAAGAAATGAAGAGCAAAACTACAGAAAAAGCTTACTAGGAACTAAAATGATGATGGGTTTTACCCTTGCTCTCCCCATTCAGAATAATCACAAGGATACAGAAGTGGAAACAGGTGGAGTTCACTAAAAAGCCTGTTCATTGTCCCAAAGGGACTACCAATTACATTAACAGTTCCATCCTGTCCTCCTCGGTCCCATGGAACTCAGAGGCAGTTTCAAGGGAAGCAGAACTCACCCTACCTGGCAGATATCTTACCAGAGCTAGAATGGGAATACCTAAATTTAGTGAGAGCCTGCTGTGCAGGTGCTGAGGAGCAATTACCACATGAGAGAAGAACTTTTGTCATGATGTGCTTGTAACTCTTTCAGCTGCTATGGAATCTCAGTCCCATTGCTTCTTGGACAAAAGTACATCAGGACAGGAGAGTAAGGAATGAGAAGGGACAGAGATTGTTCCATAACACAGAATCCGAGGAGGTCTGCTAAGAACTGCCCCGGGGAAACAGCTGATCTCAGTCAGCCTCACAGACAGAGCAAGTGGCCTGTGAGAGCAGAGCTCTTGTTGGAAGAAAGGGTGTCTCCAAAAATGACAGCGCACTGAACATTCACATCACATTCTGTTTTCTTGCTAAAAGTACATCTATTTTCATAATTGTATAAGCAGCAGAGTGTTACAGCAAGCTGAAACAATCCTCAGTCACCCAACAGAAAAGAATCAATCCCACCCATGTGCTCCTCCCACCACTGAGAGCACTGACTGCAGAAACTCCACCCTGAACCAGCAGGAATATACCTATAATGGAAATTATGGTATCCTTGGACAACTAAAGTTTTATAATCTACACTGTTATAGGTATTTGCAACATTGTCAGAAAGGATCTCGGGGTGGGGGGGGGGGGGCTTTGGTTTAGCTTGTTTGTTTGGGGGTTTTAATCTTTATTTGAAGAATCCTTTTGAGATCCATTTTTAAGGGATTGCAGTTTGACAAATACTCCATCTGAATATGAGTTTCAGGTATATACAAACAAAACACATGGACATCACTCCTTTCTCAGCATGAGCTTTGCTATTCCTGTCTTTTTGATTCCTAAATTGTCTTAAACACAGTGATACTGAGAAATAGGAGTTAAATAAATTATGTCCTCCCCCCGCCAAAAAAAAAATAAAATACCCCAAACCCAAGCAGCTTTAGGAGAAAGGTTTTCAAGTGGGAGTTTTGTAGTTCTAGCTAATTAAGGTGTTGTAGTTGTGCTTTCCAACCTTGGAGGAGTTACAGCACTGTCAGTGGGATATTGCTGCAAGCCCACAAGTACCTATCTTCCAGGATTAGCTAAATAGCAAATCATGCTGTGTGCCTCTGGTATCTGGAACTGCCTTGCAATGGCACTGTACCAACACTTCTAATACATTTCATTACAGGCACAAAAAACTACACTATGTGTATACATTATACACTTTCAATATTCCCAAGATACTCTGTCCACTTCAAGTGTGTTTGTCTTTTTAATAATTCCAGTATTTCAGTAAGGATTATACAATCTGTAAATAGCAAAGACAGTAACAAACCAAAACCAGGGCTCTACTGATAAAGAAACAGCCTACATTATTTGGAGAAAAAAAAACCATAGCTAATTGAAGTATTATGGAAAAGGGTCTATAACAGATGAAGGCTTGTAACAACTTTTGGCACAAATCAAAAACAACTACTGTCAATGAAACACCTGAAACCTCTTGAAGTGAGTTCTAACTGTACAGATAGAGTAAAAACAGCACTGTGTAAGATCTTGCTCCCCATTCACAATTAGTGCATGGAGTAATTTCCTTTCTCCATTTCACCTATTTGTTTTCTTGAGATAAGAAATTGAAATTCTTTTGTCTGAAATGGCTGATGACTTCAGTTTTATATATAATAATCACAATAAAATATTAACCATATAATCTTAAAATATATCCACTTCCATACAACCATATCAGCACACCTTGGATTGCTGAGATTTACCTGATTTTGGTGGCTGACTAGGTATATGACCAGCTTCTAGGACATGTCAATAGTCATCATCTTTGGACTCTTGAGGAAAAAAAAAAAAATTAATCCTCTATAGCAAAAAAGGAATTTGAGCCTAGAGTCTCTCCCTTTTTCAAACTCCATTAAGACAGGAGGAGTCACCACCCCAGCTTTGCATCAGTGCAGTTACAACTTTAGGTTGAACAGACTACTAAGAAATGGGAACAGGAAAAATGAGGCTTAGAACTCCTTATTCCATCTGCATTTTTCCTTCTGAAAACTCTCACCTAGAACCCAATGTCAGCTCTCTTGTCTTCGTGACAAGACTGCAGCTGCCTTCTATGTCATGTATTAATTTCTGTTCTACGAGATAAAACAAAACTTCCTTTTAATGACAGGGTGAATATAAAACGGAACATGAAATCTATGCAGAAATATGGAAGTCAGGTTCGCTGTTGGCATTTGAATCAGCATCCCAAACTAAACCAGCCAGCCTTAGCCCAATTTACAGTGATAAAATATTTATCATGCACACATGTGCTGTAATGACCCGAAGCAGTTATGTTTTCAAAGAATATTAAGGAGAATATGATCCCTTCTGGTGCAATTGTTGTCTCTCTCCTATTAAGACTAACGAGAACAAATTCTACCCAATCCTAGACCAAGTGGAAAATTCAGTTAACTTGACAACTGAATGACAATGATATAATTAGCAAACCATACAGCTTCCAAAAGCTCACAATCCCTTCCATGCAATAAGTAAAGGAAATTATTTTTAGTTCAGTGCATAAGACATTCTCAAATAGCTTCATAGGAAAATGACCTTACAAAACAAATAATAGTAAAAATTACCCTCAGAAAAAATCTCTCAGCATAACATAACACTCTTTTCCAGCTTTCTTGCAATAGTTTATCTGTAGTTTATAGTCCATCCTTTTGGTTCTGTGCTTTACCTCAGTAATCAGGGGCAGGGGAGAGAGGAGGAGGGCATCTTTTACTTTTTTTCTCTAACACATACAATATTAAATGCTCAGGAATGCAGAGAATGATGTCCTAATGGGATTTTTTTACATTCTCACACACAGTTTCTCACAAGACTAAACCCAAGATGATGGATGGCTCTTTCTCCACATCATTGATAATTAGATTCCAACTATCTATTCTATTTGTTGCTCCCCCCTTAATGGTTTTGAACAGCAAAATTTTTGTCAAATAGCAAGACAAAGGCAAGAGTCTGAGCAAAATTTGACTTGTTCAAAATCAAAATATCAGTAAAAACATAATTTGGAAAGAAGTTTATCTGAAAGGCTAGGAGGTTTCTAGCCCCTTGTAGATCAATTTTACCCTAAACAAATATACCCCAGGTTCCCTGAGTTCCTGGGGAATATTTCCCAGGAGATTACAAAAGCAGGAATTCCTCCATATTTTTTCCAGTAGCATTCAAACCTTAACATTTTCTCTAATAATACAGTGTTCTGCTATGTTCCCTTCCTGCTTTCACCAAGATTAGGAAACAACACGTAACTTGGGGAATTGGGGGTATCCATTAGGTGAGTAATTAGACCAAAAAAAAAGAGAGCATAACAAAAGAAACAGAACATGCAGTTAATTGAAGTCACTGGGGGTTTGGTACTGGGACAGAAAATCACAACTAGAGCCAAAGCTGAAGGCCTTTAAGGTAATAGTTACACCCAAGGAAATTTCTCTTGTACCAGAAAAATGCTAGATTAACTCATTCTATCAGAAAAAACACAACTCCCTCCACACAGCTGAAGAAAACAAACAAGAAAGGCCTGAAATCTTATTATTCTCAGTTTCTTTTACTAATTCGTCTCATACTTGAGGATTGCTTCACCAACACGTGTTATGCCTTTTTATTCCAAATCATCATGCTGAAGAGTGTCCAAATTTATCTCCCTCAAGATTCCTGCAGAAGAAAAAGTGGCAGAATAAAATTTTGTTTCCTGTCTTTCTTTCATTTAGCTTTATTAGCTAGAAACAAGATTTATTTCAAATTTTATGCAGACATTTTTAGTTTTGGGATAAGAGATGAAGATTTTTTTAATGAAAGCACGTTTCTGAATATGTATATAATTGTATACTCCCACAGAGCAAGAAAATGCAGAGCAGTTTATAAATTTTCAAGTAAAGAAGTGCAAAGAACAAGAAAAAATATATAATTTGTCAAACTGGAAGTTGGCTAGACAGTCCCAGTCCTACCCAAAAATATACACGGTGGAAGAGGAGGGCATTATATTATATGTGGTCAATTTTAGCTTGGCACTTCACATAAGTAAACTTCTTTTAAAATTGGTGCTAAAGACATCTATATTTTTTAAGATTTTAAAAATATATCTTCCATGAGGGACTACTTAGTTGTGTTTGAAAACCTGCATATATATGTAAATTTTTAAGATTTTTTTCCCATGGAAACAGTAAGGAAATGACACTGAGGAGTTTGACTTTTTATTTCTATTTGCTGCCAGCCTTTGAGGATGATATGATGCCTTATTCTGTGAACTCCATCCTCATTACAGTGTCACATTTGGGAGTCAAATGTTTTAATCATTACAGAGGATGTAGCAATTCAAGTGGTCATAATGAGATTAATAAAGCAAGAAGGTCCTTCAGATAGAACCTTATGTCATGTTAGGCCTTATTAGAAGAAGAAAGGATCTTGCTGCTGTGCAGCGTAATCTGAAGGGAATGTCAATAATTGACGCATGGTTGTTCATTAATTGTGATTCACTGCTTTGAGAAATTTATTTTATATCCAGGAAACCAGAACCCTGGAACTTACTTCATTTAGGATGCTGCAAATTCATCCCATGCTACAGCAAATTTCAGGATGCCAAAAGTTTCTGGAAGGTTCCTTTAATTAAAGTGTTCAGTACTGGGTGGGAATAGAGCTGGCCACTCCTGACCTGCCAGCATCACACGCTTTGCTGATCTGCAAACAGATAATGTATTCCTCAGCTAGCTCTGGGTCCTGAAGCTATAAATCAGCCTTTCCTCCACCAGGAAGGATGCTATCCTCACATTAATTAATCCCTTTAAAACATACTCCCAGCATGCCAGGGGCCAGGTTAGCATATTTGTTGTACATTCACAAGCATGTGAGTGAAAATATTGTTAAGCTTCACTAAATTTACAGCTAGCTGGTAATCCACGTGTTTGAGTTGAACACAGCTGCTGATATTCAAATGACAATGGGCAAATCTCGTGGCTAAAAGGAGTCTCATCCATATCACATTTTGTGTCTGGACAAACACCAGCATCAGTGGGGCCAGGCAGGTCCATGGAGCCAGGGCCAGGGGAGCAGGGGGAGTGTGTTCCCTTTTCCACTGCCCCTGGGTCTGAGATGCACCAACATCCCAGGGCTGCCAGCCCTATCCCACTTCTGGCCCTTGCAGAGCCAGAGCTACAGCTGGGGGAGCCACAAGGCTGCTGGACCCAGGAAAGGAATCCCAGCCAGCCCAGACAGCTCTGGACCTGCTCTGCCCAGCAAGACCAGCAAAGGGCTGCTACTGGAAAGAGCCAAAATGCTGGGCTTTGAACCCCTCTGCTTAGTCACTGAGCCACAGGCTCTCTCAGGAGCACAGCAAAGGCAGCACAAACTCCATAACCCTCGGGATTCTGCACCAAAAATAAGAAAAATATCTTACCAATGTTCTTATTTTTTCCTGTCTAGTCTTGTCTTATGACAGCCTGAATAGTTTCAAGTGAGGCTCAGGCTCACATTTCGTTTTCATCATGCATGGCCATCACTTCACCTGGTAAGTGATTGATTTTTACAGCCCATGCAATTTTCACAATCAGTGACACCATGATGGTAAACTAAATGCAGTAAAGTTAAGCTCAAAATTCTTGCAGTTGTTCAGATCACAGTATTCCATTTCAGGGTGCAATGCTAAATCATACCTTTTAACACAAGAGCATGTTATGGGGCAGGTCATAGAAAGTTTATAACAATTTCTAAGCATTGAGTATACAAATACAACTAGTTTCCACATACATGATTATAGGTTGATTAGAAAACACAAATTCCATAAAAGAAGTTTCAAAACCAATACCTCCATATATATCATGCATAAATTTAGCTGCTGTTTGCTGGAAGATTATATAGAGAGAGTTTGGAACATTTCGTTTGGTGAATAGTTCTCATGGAGCGACATCTCAGGAAAATTATAACAGTGCCAAAATTATTGGTAATCAAAAATAACTGTTTGTATAACATTAAAAATTATTAAATATTATATGCATGTATAGGGTTTTGATATTTCTATAAGAGAGATTTTGTTTTAAAATATCTTCTTAAATTTTGTCTACTTCATGTATATTTTAGCCATTAACTTCTTTTTTCTCCTGCCATACTTTCCAGCCTCACTTTTTTCCAAGATTTTTCTGAAAAATATGATTCTCTGACATATCTTAGTAAAAATAAAGAAGATAGCCCATGGTGCTCTGAGTAAGATTACACAGTTTCTTTTCTACACTCTATTTCATGATCTTAATCAGTCCCCTGAAATAAAACTGACAAAAAACCTGATACACTTGTCTTGTATACATGTGATTCTTAAAAAATTAGCAAAACAAACTGTTCATACAAATGCTCATATCATTGAGCAAAAGTAGCTGAAAAGCTGAAATAAACTTTGAAAAGACTGACATTAAATATTATTCTTTGCTGTAATTCTACCAGTGTACTAAGCTTTTTGGCTTTCAAAACTGCAGGTTTGTGGTTCCTTTTTCCCCCCAAACTTTTCTTATCCTATTTCTTGTGATGAAATATTTTTAAGAAGTCTGCATCCAGTTTTAAATACAGAAAAGATCTGTCATAAATAAAATATACTGAACAAAGACACCTGGGGCAAGACCCTCTTGAATTCTTATAACCCCAGAAAACCTCAGAATCAGTATGGGAAAACTGCTACTAGAATATACAGCTATTGCATCCCTATCACAGCGTGCATACATTTTTTTTTTTATTAGTAAGGGTAAATGAGTATAATTTGACATTTATACATCTTTGATTTCAGTAATATTAAGAGCAACAAAATGTAAAAAGGCTTTAAAAGATGCTAAATTTGGAGTTTGAGCACACAAGGAAAATTGAACAAACACTTTAATTTAATTTATTCCACTTTACCAACAGAGTTTAATGGTTCTAATAATATTGTCAGTACTGCACATGCTTGTAATAAACAGAGCTCTATCTTCTTCTCAATCATCAGTATGTGAATATTAACATTACAAAATACATTTAAATATTTCTAAGTATGGTTTTATTTATTTATCTAACCTTAACTGCACCCAAAACCACACAAAACTCATCCTGAGATGGTAGTATACTGCAGATATCAGTACAATCCTAAAAACACAATTCTGATAAATTTAAAATGTTGAGGTTGAAATGTGATGGAGGAATTAAAAGAAATAAGCACATAGCTTTTTACTTTTACATTTATCTTACCATCAGACTTCACAGGTACCCATGTACCCTAGCCCAGGTGTATAGCAAGTTGTCTTTATCTTTTATCTTCAACTACAGGTCACTGATTGCCTATATGGGCTTTCAAATATTTTCCGTCATGAACATCATTATTATTGTCTATTGTCAGTAAATAACTAGCAACCAACAATTTTGTCTGAATAACTTTCAGAGTAGTGGGATATTTTCCCCTCAAATTCAAAACCTACTGAACTAGACTTCTCCTTTAGAGTCACTGAAGTGATCCAGATTCTCAGTTAAAGTGGTGCAGAACTACCGAAAACAAGAATTAAATAGCAAGCCTCTGAAAGAAATAAAAGCAAAATTCTGTATTGGCAACAGCCAGTAGAGGGTTCATGGTTCAGAGTGAAGATCGTTCTGGATATGTGGATGTTCCTGTGGTTCAAAGACAATGACAAGTCAAAATCATTACAGAATGCTATGACCAAAGACCAAACTCTGATTCATGTCTATATTACATGATGAAAACCAACAAAGGATTATCTGAGCTGCTGCCAGCCTCAAGCCAACTCAGCCACAGCAACCTGCCAAAATTGTCCACTCAGACAACTCAAAACCTGGGATTCCCTGCTCTTGGAGCTGAACTCCTGTGTCTGGATACAATCTGTGCTGCCCCAGCACTGCCCAGTGCTCACCTGGTGTTTTGTACCTGTTTCCCTGTCACAGCAGAGGTTTGGTGCTTACCACAAGTACAGGAGACACAAAACAAAGGTCAAAGAGGTCTCTGTATATTTGCAATTATGGAATGAAGGCAATTACTCATTTCCAGGCATTGCTGTACACGGGCATTGATTTGAAATGCAACCTAGTTCTTTTAACACTCAATTAAACTTCAGCCAGGTAACCCTGGTTCTGAGGAAATCCCTGAGCCAGAATACACTGCTATACAAAGACATACTAGATTCTCCTTTAATATTTCTTCTCTTCTCTGGAATTCATCTGTCAAAAAAATTACAAGAAATTTCTTCAATAATTTGCACTTCCCACAGGCAGTTCTGACATTTTTGCTAGGCAACACCATACCTTAACACATAATTTTCACTAATATCATTCACATCAGTATAACAAAACCAGATTGTTTTTAGAATAATTTTTCCCTGAATCATTCTATAATCAGGAAAACGGGAAAAAAAGATATTAGGAAGAGATTAAAAAAGTCTCTTTTCTTTATCTGTTCAAATATCAAAGCTTTCTCCCAACATGTTCTACTGTTAATTGTAATATTTATTGTTTTCTTACCAGTATAGTTCCATATTTAAACTTTGAGATGCTACAGAAAGGATCAACTACATAACCTTTTTTTATCATTTTTCATCTTGAGAATCTGTACCTCTCCAACATGAACTAATTTATCTGGATACAGTCCAGTGAAACAGTGAATCCAGTGGGTTCTGGATTCTATTCAGTTACTTCTGATAACTAGGTTTCATTTGAGTCACATCTGGTTGTGATTTTGTTTCAATAAAAAGTCAGCTCATGGACTTCAACAGAGAGCCATTTGGGAAGCTGTGAAATGCCTTCTTAAATTAGAAGCTTCAATGGAATCCAGTATGGAACTCTGTATTTGTTTCAGAGATAAACCATTAAATGTTTTTGTCCATAGAAAGTGCAATGAATATGCACAATGCAGAAACCATCTGCTGGAAGAGTCTTATGAAAGACGAAACACTGAGTATACTGGAAAAATCCTGTGAGAATAGCTTGTAGAATTGAGTTAGCATTCTAGTGCCCACAGAAGTATGCAGAATGAAAAAAAAATTATGGCACAAGCTCTTTAATCATAAATTCCTTTAGTTTTCAATAGAAATCTTGCATATTGACAATATATATTGGCCTGTTTTGTAAACAGTCTGTGAAGCCAAGAAACAGCCAAACTTTTTACTTACCATGGAGTTCTTTTGTAATCAGAAACAAATCCAAAGATGCTCAAAGTGCACCTCAGTAATTATCTAGGACTCCCCTTTATCGAGGTTACATCAATCCATCCATTTTACTAGATAAACTAACTTCCAGTAGCATCATGCTTCAAACAGCATTTTTAGTAGCTCTTTGTTCTACTTAGTCTATACTCAAGCATTTTGCTGGGACTGGACAAATCTGAAATGTGTGTAACAAAGAATTAAGAAGAAAACAAGTGGTAAAGTAAACTGCATTTGCAAGGAAATGTTTTATGATTATTGATTTACAAAGTTAAGTTTTATATATACAAGAATGCTCAAAGTTCAGAAAATACAGGCACTTTTGTACAAACCAGACATTCCTAGTGATCTTTTATTCATTACACACAAAATTAATCTCATGAAATCTTCCATGCAGTACTGCATCTACTCCAGATGGCTACCATCTAATAACCATCTATTTGCATTAATTTGAAGAATTATACTCCTTACTGACACATACTTCCTGCAAGACAGAAGATTATCTTGTTTTGTCAAGTGTCCATCCATCATGAAATTCTGCTTTCTAAATATTGCGTGCTCTGGGTCAGCTAAATGATGTGTTTTGATTTTTTTTTCTATTCCAGAAGAATAGCACCAGTTTTGATATACAGTGGCATTAAATAATACTCTTCTGTTTCCCAAAAACCTTCTTCATGAACTATGCAATACAATTGATTCACCTGAGAAATGCAGCTTTTAAGTTATGTACTATATTAAAGAGCTTTTCAAAACACTGGACAAAGACTACATCAATCTGTGGAACTGAAAGCAGAAAAAACAAATGGTTTAACTTGTTTTCTGGCCAAGCTATCAGGTCAAGATTTGTCTTGTTGATAAGTGCTGGAGGATGCCTTATAAGCAAGTGTGTTAGGAACTTGAACTCTTAAATTTCCAAGGTTATAGTTGTGATTCATCTAGATATGACAATGCAATTTTAACCAGAAAATCCAGTCAAACAAAAGGGGCAAACAAATAAGCCTACAAACCACCAAAACCATGCAACAACTACAAACACACAAAAAAAGGGAACCACAAATCTCCCACCCCTAAACAAACCATATAACCAATTAGCCAGCACACACCACCAGGCTGGATGCCTTTAGCACACACCAAACCAAAGCCCTGTGCAGGCAGTCACAGGCTCAGGCCAAGGCAGTCAAGGAAATGTTGTTGCAGCATCCATAGCACCTTGCTCCGCTCCCTGACACTGGAACATGAGAGTGTGGCTATCACCTCTTGGAGCACCACACCATATAGAACTTCTGAACTTTTGTTTGACTTCTTCACTCAGGAAAATCCCTCAGAATTTCCAACTCTTTTTTTCTCTAAAAAAATTACCCAGAGTTAGTAGGTCTCAATGTACTAAACATCCAAGGTAATAGGCTAGACGCTTCTACTTACGGTTTAAAATATGAAGGTTCCCAAATCTGTTGTTTGATCTCATTTCTACACATTTATTTCCAATAAGAGTCTGTTCCTCATATAATGCAACCCTTATTACAAAACTTTCCTAGAGTCACCTCTTTGCCAATTAAGCTATTTGGCACTGGAAGAACCTCCCAGTCAATCTCATGCACCACCATTTCGAATTACCCTTCCAACCCTGTTGTTATTTTGTTTCTGTGTCTTCTGTTCTTGAAACAGAAGGATTTTGCTCAAAGACACGGAAGAAAAACACTTTTCATAAGAGTATTATTCTTATTTAGCAGTACAAAAGGATCTGCACCTGTACTCTGTTGAAATCAGACATTTTGATTCCAAAACCCTTATCTAACTTCATTCTTGACTGTGCTTTGAAACACAAAACAAGAGAGATTCACTGAAAACAAGAGCCAAACATAATGAGCTCTGAGAAAAAAATATCAACCATATTAGAGCTCTGCAGTTTGGCATGACAGGTAAGTATTTCTTTTCTTCACAGACCTCAGTAAATCAGAGCAATGGTCCTGATGGCATGGGATAATTGTCTCTGATATGCTGCAGTGAGTGTTATTTATGGTTGTTTATAAAATATGCTGTCAGAATGGCAGGCTGCCTAGAACCTCAGCATTATTTATGGATTCTCCTGTCTTCACATGCCCTTTTGTATGCCAAATTTAAAAATCCCAAAAGTTTCAACTCTATGCTCTTGAAACAAGAGCTGTTCCTTCAGAACACAAGATTTGTTGTATTACAAATCTGTTATTCTTAAGTTATTCTGTGAATAACTATTGTGGAAAATATATGCAGCCCCAACAAAACACTTCCCACATTCTCTCTCCTCAAAAGTCCAAATTCTGCAGAGCGATGACACAAGTAATGATGCTTATGCCATCAGCATTATACTTGATATAATTCAGGAGTATGGACTTCTGTTTGGGTTTTACACAGATGCCAATGGAAATACATCAACCACAGTTCCCCCACAATTTTAAAAACATGGTTCTAAATACCCAGTATCTGAAAACTACCTAAAATGTTTTGCAAGATTTTCTACTTAAGTATAGTAGATATCTACTTGGCCAAGTATGTGTTTCATTTAAATCAGGAAAAAGAGCCCAAACCACCAAAACTCTATAGACTTTCAAAAGGCAAAAAAACTGTCAAAGAAGCTTTAAACAAGCAGAGTTTTCAAGTTCTTTAACCACCAAACAAGTAACAGTTTCTTTGGTAACGTCTTGCTCTTCGAAAATTACCATTTAGCATCAGAGCACGACATGTAGAAAAGATGTAAGAGAGGTGGAGTTTTTTGTTTGAAGTGTTAAATAGCAGAGCACAGGCATTCAGATAAGGTAGATATGCAATCATCAGGGTAGATTTTTTTGATTGTTCTGACCCCTAAAAAACTGCAGTAATGGTAGACACTTAAATCAGAATTTGAGAGTGATAAATGTAAGCAGGTTGATATATTCATACATGTTTTTTATATATTTTTGGCACATTGAGGATTGCAGATATTGTCTAATAAGGTGTAATTGGTCAATGATATAATAAGAATTAGAATAATTAAATACAATAAAATAAAGTATTTCAATATGAATATTTTAGAGGGACCTAAAATATAAAATAAAATTTTAAAAAATATATTATTAAAGAATAAAATAGAAAACAAACAATGCTTTAACATCAATCTTTAGCTGCATCTTGGTAGTTCCTAGCTTCATTAGGGAAGTGAGTTACATAGTTATAGTGTTAAAACACCTTTAGCAGTCTGCTAAGAGTATTTCCCAAAATATAATGAACTGCGCTCCTGAGTTTGATTTCAATTGTACTATTTCTGGCCATGTTTTCAAAATACTACATGAAGAATACACATATATGCTTTAACTGATTCTTACCATAAAATCAACTGGTCTCAAAATTCTCAAGGAAGTTGAATAACAGGACAGACAACATTCTTTTTTTCCTCAAGAAACTTCTACTTCCCCAAGCAACTTTGTTCTCCTTAGGATTACTTATGTACATTGCAAAGAATTAAGTATTCCCTGGCTGCTGGACAGAAATCTAAGGAGCAGATTTTGTTACAGAACATAACACCTGTAACTTCAATGAGTAAATCCAATTTGTAGTTGAAATTGGAAAGAACTCAGTTCCTGAAGGTTCCTTACTGTTGCTATAGAAGTAGCAGATATTTGGAGCAGACTGGTCTCTGCAAAACAAGACATTTCCCTCATCATGGGACCATACAAATTCATAGAAAAAGGGAATCTAGATTAAACAAGCTGCCAGCTACATGCATTTGCTTAACTTTTAACAGAACACAGCACAGCCATGGCATGCCATCAGTCACATTTATCCAGGCTTTTTGCCATTGCTTCTGTCGGATGTTGTTGTCCTGCTTGCATCACTTCTTGCTGATCACAAGCACTATGTGGGGAGAATATTTCAAACCCTAACCACTTGGGAAAGGCAAACCTTGGGTTGTAACTAGGAACAGTAATAGGCAGTAAATTCTACTAATCCAAGAGATCTTCTTAAGAGCCTCCCTTGTGAAATCCTATTGGGAGAAATTGATGTTTAAAATTATTGAATTGCATCAAAAAAATCAAAGCCTACACAAAACACATAATTTAAACTATGGAAATCAAGTGCCAGTACTGGCAATCACACAGAAATCCAGGTTCAAAGTATTGGACATCAGTCTTGGTTGAGTGGTCATTAGAATACAGAACAATTCTTAAAGGACTTGCACTCATCCAGACATTGCTGGAGTAGAAAGCTTTGCAGCTTCCAATTCTCAAAAAAGGTAGCAAACCTTTCTGATTTCTCTCTGTAGACATGGTCAATTTTTGTAGAGAAAAAGGTGGAGAAATACCAGAAGACAAACAGAAGTAAAATACTGCATGGTATTTAGATAAAAGATACCAAGATCTTGAATTTAGGAGGGGAAAGACATCCACAAGGGAAGAAAAAGGAAAAGAATTTGAAAACTATTTGCTTTTGGGATGCCAAAATCAAATTCCTCAGTTCAGTACTCAAGTTCTTCATTCACTAAAGCAGTAGGAAGTAGAATAAAATAGGATTCGAAGGAGAAGCTGCACACACATACTCGTTCCTCTTCACAGTGATTAGTGAAGGGATCAGGTAACTATGGCAGTTTTAGCTCATGAGGAGAGCAGACACACACATATAGTGGAGGGAAAGAATTAAATTTTTTCTGCTCATTTGTGGTATGATCAAGAACATGCAGTACAACATGATCAATCTGAATGTAAAGGAATTGCAGAGACTTAATCAGAAGATAAAATACTTTTATCTAGCAAGAGAATCAAGAAATTTTGCTTCATTGACTAAGATCCAGAAGTTGCTCAGAATCTTGCCCAAACTTCCCCTTCTCCACTGATTGTACATCATCTAGTAATCATGTGTTTTTTGCTGCTGGCTAGCTTTCAGCACAAAGACAGATGCCATGAGCTTCCTATTAGCACGATACAGACAGTAGCAGCACTTGTAAATCAACATGATGGATTGCTCCAGGAAACGAGATCCTTCTGATTGCAGCATTAGGCAACTCAGAAAGGGGAAGATTCCCCTCTGCTTATGGCAACATGTCAGTGATGTTTTAAATCTTCCTAGAAGTATATGTATGTATATATGTGTATATATTTGAGTATTATATATTTGGGAAATATACTAATAAGTCAGCTAATTTCATAGAATGCTGGAATGGTTTGGGTTCAAAGCAACCTTAAAGGTCATCCAGTTCCAACCCCCTGCTATGGGCAGGGACATCTTCCACTCAACCAGGTTGCTCAAATCTCCACCCAATCCTGCCTCCCACACTTCCAGGGATGGGGAATTCACCAGTTCTCTGGACAACCTGATCCAGGGCCTCACTACTCTCATAGCAAAGTATTTCTTCTTAATATGTAATTCAAATTTACTCTCTTTCAATTTGTAGCCAGTCCCCCTATCCTATCACTACATGCCCTCATAAAAGTCTCTATCTTTCTTGTAGGCTCCCTTCAGACACTGGAAGGATGCCATAAGGTGACCCCAGAGCTGTCTCTTCTCCAGACTGAACAAGCCCAGTTCTCTCAGCCTTTCCCCATAGGAGAAGTGTTCCAGCTAAGGTAGTGCCCTCCTCTGGACTTGCTCCAACAGGTCCATGTCCTGTCTGAGCCAAGAACTCCACTGGGATCTCAGGAGAGTGGAGTAGAGGAGTAGAATCAGCTCCCTAATTTCTGCTGGTATCTTGTACAATTATTTAAAAAAGTGTTCTACCTACAGCAGTCACTGTTTTCACAGTAACTACTCTTTCTTTTTTTGCAATGCTTGCAGAAAACCTTTGTTTCTTTTTCTGCTCTTTTTGAGACTAGACACGGAAAGCTAACACAAATACTACCAACACAGTCTGAAATCAAGGGTTATCCCTACTTCAGGATAAGACAGAATACCATGGGTAAGAAATGCCTCTAGCCACTTTTACTTACAAATAAAAAATACAGTATTTAGCTTAAAATATGTATAAAAATTAATTTGATAGGAATACTTATGAGATACACAACAAACTTATATGGCCCTAAAACAAAATTAACAGTAAAAGGACCATACAAGTGTAGAATACCATTTTGGTTGTTCCTCTAATAGCATGGCAATATTATAGCATCCCACAAGCTAGAAAGTTGTAAGGATGAATAAACATCACACACAACAACATGCTATATACAACTCACAAAATGTTATGCAGGAGTCAAACTACACAAAGGAGTTCAAACTTCCTGATGCTTCAACTGCATTAAACTGCTGCTTGTTTCTTTCATTTGTAACTGAAAGGCTGTAGAATGAAAAGAAAGGTGTAGGTGCCAATCTGTGCTGGCTTGTGCTGCAGTACTCCTTATGCACAGAGAACATATTGAGTTGCAAAACACATTCCTCTGCTTCTTCTGAGGAAGGGCTTTATTGTGCTAAAATCCTGTCCTATTTTGTGATTAATGGTCTAGTTTCAACAGAAAAAAATGGTTCCAGTCACCTTCACTGTATCTTTAGACATTTTTATATTATTACCTGCATTGCAGTTTTCTGTAAGATCAAAACAAAATAAAGTATCATTTAAATCCAATCTGCTTATATACAGATGGAGCTTCACACTGAGCATGGCATGAACAGCTTCTAAACTATCCAAGTTGACTGATTAAACTGTACCTGAAGCACCTGATGAAGTGTAGCAATGTAAGGAATCCATCCTGCACACTTACTTCACTTCAGAAAGGAGTTTCACAAATGCCAGCTTAAATACCTTTTCTGAGCACCTTCAACTACCGACTTTAGTAAACAAAGCTAGGAAGTGAGCAATGTGCTTCATTTTCTGTATCTGTTTTCTCCACCTCTTCAGTGCCTCATGGGCTCCACCACAGTCAGACAGAAACCAAGTGCCTCGACAGCCTCTTACTGACTCGAAGGACGACACACAGCCCCAAACAAGCACCACTACAAAGTGCCACTGCTCTGTGGTTCAAGCCCTGTGGCACAGCTGCTCTGCCTGTCAAATAAGCAGCAAGGAAAAAACTTACAAGAAAACCCCATGTGGTTCCCAAAAATATCCCTGACAGTTCCTAGCCACCAGAGAACTAATTCCAGCAAGTGGGTTTGTCTAGTTGGTTGATTGGTTGGGAGTTTTTTCATCTATTAAAAGTTTGCTGATTCACAGATTTAAAGAGATGAAAAGGAAAACCTTTTCACCTTTAGAGAGCATGAAACTTCCTGCCAGACTAAGAACAGTTACAGAAAATACATAATTCTGAAAGAAGCCAATACTTTCCTTCATGAAACTACATTAAAAACTTCCATCAATAAAGGAAGGCTTGAGCTTTCAGCATCATGCATTACAAACACCTCTAGGTAATGGTAGTATTATCTTCTGTTTAAGTAGGACCTGATGGCTTTTTCCTTCCAACAGAAGCATTTCCTTAATAATAAAAAATTTAAAATATTAGGTACTTATAATTCAATCAAATTTATACCTTGTGTCAATTTTTCATGTACCCCTTTAATTTCAAAAATCAGCTGTGACATCTCCTAACAACAGAAGTTGTAGTGTTCTTGGTTTAGGAAATATTTTCTTTGATTTATTCAATGTAGATAGCATTAACATACTATAAATGCCTGTCTCATTGAGTGAAATCTTAATGAATGGTTTTGTAAATGCAATTTTTTCAAATGAAAACTTGAAGTTTGATTTTTAAGATATGCAAAATTACTAATAGTTGATAGTTTCAAAAACATCACCATGAATCCTGCAAATGTGACTCAACACTCCAGCATTTCATGATGTCAACACAAGGTAGCTGGACCAAAATGAAAATGTGCTGTCAAACTGCTGAAGATGGATGCACATACTCCTGTAAGTTTTCTTCAGGTTTCTTGTCTATAAATACACACGGACATGCAAGTTACCAAAAACCCAGTTGAAATTGCTATTGTGGAAATCAAGATCTTTTTAACACAGGACAGGTTTTACCACTTCTGTTGCCATATTCTCCCAAGAGCCTATGATAAAAATTAGCTTACAGCACAAAGAAAGGTTTTATAATTCCCAAGTGAAAAAGTTCACAAGAGCTACCCTCCTAGAAGACTGCATATGTTTTTATGGCAAATTTTAACACTACAACTTCAGGTTAGAAGAAAGAAAAAATCTACTTTACCTATACTACAGAAAACCATTCTCCAATGACAAACCTAGGAGGTTTGATGTTGTACAAGGCACTTTTAAACTGCCTTGGAGACAAATTTCTGACAGCTTCAATCCTTACAGCCAGTGAGGACAGATGGTTTAAATCTGCATTATTTCACTAAGCTATTGAAAAAATGTAAATTTATTCAAAGGATCCAGATTTTTGTCTTCCTTTTCCTGCAAAACAGAAGTAAGGGGGATTAAAATATACTCAATAAATAATTTGAGCAATGTATAATCGCAAACTAGAAGATTCCAGTAAGAAAACAGCATTGCAAATTCCTATAAGATCAGTAGCTCGTTTTACCATTCACAGGCCTCAGATAAACTCCAGAAGGAAACTGTCCCACAAGATATGACCACACTCAGCAGTGCAGGGGGAGCATCAGCACACTGATAGAAAGGTTCCAGAAATTTCCTTTATCTTCAGGAAGACCATGTGTGCTGCCACCAAACTGCAGAATAGCTGAAGATTCATCTACACCAGAGCTCCCACCTCACTGAACCTGATCCAGCTACACCTGTGGTAACACCATGGAAACCTTTCTTTTGTTTCTGGAAATGCACACATTGCTGAGTGCCACTGTTCTTTGTTATCCCAGAACTGCTTCAGTGGCTGCTCCTGGCTCCACCCTGCCGTGGTCTGTCAAAGAAAGGAAGGATAATACCTTCACCAGTCACGCATCTTGGCTGGGCAACTTGGGCAAAATAAAAGCCAGAAACACAAAGAACTATTTTCTGACAAAAGGAGCACAGCATGGCAGAATCTGACCTCACATTTCTTCTTTGCCAGAGACACAGATAAAAGTTTATTGTGCTTTATTAACTTAGCAGTGGAACAACATTACTGCATTTTTTCAATTTCCTCAAATATTATTAGTAGAATATTCTTGACAAGTTGTTTCAATGCAGGACTTTAAGAGGCACCATGGCTTGCTGACACTCAGCATGGAACTTTTTATCTTTCACCAGGAAATATTGGCACATTTTACATCACTGTCATGGCTTTATGAACCTGTCTCTATTTACTTGCATCTTTTTGAGCTGGTGAATTCAGAACCAAATACACTATTCTATTTTGATTATAAAGGTGACAGATGCAATGAAAATAATGTCTATAATGTAGTTTGGGGTTTTTTTCAACACCAAAACAACATATACTTCAACAAAACATCACCTTAGCAGTGTACATTCAAATGATCAGTTATATCTATATATCAGTATAATTTTGTAATCATTATTCATCATTACTCCAAATATCTCTTCACTGCACTATCTCTTTTAATAATTTTATATTTTCTTTCTGATCAATGAAAAAGGTGTTCCAAATGTTAGTCTGAAAAAAGCCTATAAATACCCCAAATACTGCTAAAACTAAAAATCTAGGAATTCCCTTTATTTAAGGTTCACCACTTGACTTAGCACCCGTACACTTTCTCATCTGAAATCTTAAACAAGTGCATACAGGAATTTGTCATATAAAACACCATCACCTGTATCAGCCAATCTAAATCACATTAAAAATTATACCAAACCAAATCGGTGAGATTTATCTTCCATCAAGCCTGCTCAGGAGTTGTTAATTATACTTCCAAATTACAATTCTATTATCCAAGCCTTTTTTCAATCACTCAATTTTTTTGCATGGACTGATGTAAAGACGAAGATCCTAAGTCATAACAAATGGAACAGGTATTTTCTTTTGAACTTTTGCAGGAAACTTTTTAATTTTTCTGAAAAAGAACCAACAAAATGTCAATTTACAAGTTCTTCTTCATGCACTCTTTAGAAAGAAATCTTTGAAAATAAGTTTTCTGAATGTTTTTCCAATTTTTGTAACATTTGTGAAGGTCATTCAGTTATTTGCCATACACTGTTTTATGTATAATTTTCTCAGTGCATGTACATTCCAGCTATTATTAACTACATCATCAATCACAGATGTGTGTGTGATACAGATGTGTAATTTAATTCATTGTCACCTGGGGTGTGGTAATTGCACACATCTAATACACTTCTATGTAACAGATCATGTTAGTTATTTCAAGTACATTAATTCAATGCAATACTAATACCAAACTATATCCATTTAACCAAAACCTTCAAGGGTTAGATATTTTTAATGTCTTTTTCTTTTCCATCATCTTACTTTCTGTAATTATAACTTTTAAATTTCTTTAGTTTTGTACATTTCCTTTTGACTAAAACTTTATAATATTATAGAATATCTAAGTTCTCCCCAAAGTATAGCTGGGTTTATTTGTTGTCCTCAAAAGTGAAAGGGGGTCTTTATAATACATGGCATTAGGCTCTGATATATAATTCACCAAATATTCTGTAAGCCTCTCAATTTTTATTCTATTATGATTTAATTTTGTGTTTTAATTCATTTAACCATAATTTTTTAAGTGAGCAGGGTAATGCCAAGGTCTTTGCACTGAACTGTGACAGTCTTCATTTTCAGTCTGGATGAGGTACAAATTAATATTTTTTAATTAGTAGTATTCAGGTTACAATTGGGCTGGGAATTGTCTTCTAGGATACTCAGACATATTGAAATTACTTTCAGTTTAGTTGAATGCATGATCTAGCATGAAAATTTCATGTCCAAATTTCCACGATCTCCACAAAAAGATATATTTTTTCATGTTACATATGAGCTCTTGCGTAAATGAGCTCTTACAGAACAGTCATTCTGTTCTTGAGTCTGATCATTATCCAGCAGACACCCATTGTCACCATTTTGCACTTCAGTTCTTGCAAGATTTATCCATTGTCACTGGAAGTTTCCCAAGCAATTTATAATTCTAATGGCTAAAACTATCTTTGCCTGAAGTATCATTTCCTTCCCCTTCTGCTGTGTAAGTCTTCCCCAATATGCTATTTACTGAGTCCTGAGAGTCATGCCAATGGCTTCAGTTTTGCCTACTGGTATTTACTGTATTTGGTAGTTTTTCTCCATGGCTACCGAGCAACTTTTAGAACACAGTCAATACAGTCTCCTGTGACAATGCCATAAAAGCTGCTAATTCATAAGAACCGTGTTTGTTTCATTCACTTTTTAACTTTACAGCCCTCAATCTAGTCTTGTTTGCAAGAAGGAATATGTCAGAACCATTGGGATGGGCTTGAAAATTGTTCTACTCTGCAGCCCTACTGCAGTATTCCTTCTGATACCTATTTTGCTAAAAGCATGCTGCCCTCTCACTGAGACTGAATTTACATCCCTTGTCCTTCTGCCCCTAAAAAGCATTTCCCCAACCACAAATAAAGTCTCCTCTTCTGAACTGATGATTAGGCTAGAGAGGAGCTAAACTATATTTGACATAAATTTTTCCTTAAGAAGCTTTGATTTTATGCAATGGAATATCTTCACTCTTGGGAATAATTTCTTTGTTAGACCTTTACACATAACTCTTTAAAGATTTGATTCAATCTTAGATAATTTCCTTCTTTGACAAGTTTTGCATATTATATTTTAAGTTTTTCTTGCGTCAATGAGCATACTTTGTTTGCACAGAATTTCATTAGGTATTACTAAAATACAAAAAAACCCCAGAGCCTCTTCCCTCAATGCATTTCAGTTTCCAACTTACATCTTCAAGCTATTCTATTCTATTCAAATAGGATCCAGATGTCTCTGTCTGTTCATGTTAGTAACATGTAAATATCAAAAAAAGTCAAATCACTATTGATTTACAACACAGATAATTAGGGATGAATGTGTAGTAAAGCTTTTTAATAGAATCCTGTCAATCATTTCCAAGCACTACTTTCTCATTATGTATTTGCTGAGACCATATGATGGAATTCTGCTGGTGACATTTGAGTGATAGTGACTTTGATTTCAAAGGAAATGTTTCAGGTTCATTTCATTACCTTGGAAAAGTAAAAGCAAATTTGCCTTATAAAAAGCAATTACTTCTTAGCTGACCAGTGCACAATAGCAATATAAAAAAAGATTTCTCATTCCACTATTCAAATCCTAAACTAGCAAACTAGTGTTTGATTTTGCTTTAAACCAATTTTACCTTGTTTGAATTGCAAAACCATTTAATCTTCATAAAGTAGGTTATTATAATGGAGATCATATTTTATTGGTACAGTACACCAGCCTGGGACAAACAGGGTTTTTTTGTGGTTTGGGATTTTTGGTGGTTTTTGTCTGTTTGCTTGTTTTTATCTCTGGAAGGAATATTTAAAACTGTAATATCCACACCCTTAAGGTATGCAACGTTTTGAAACATTGTAAAAATACCTGCAATTAAATGTATTCCAACAATAATAAACAAATACAGGTATTCATGTTGTATGTGTCATATAGCCAACCACATCTCAGATGATGTGTAAAATATAATATCTCTCTTCCCACAATTGCTCTATTTATGTCTCAATGTGTCCTATTTATTGTTGATCCACAATAAGGAGGAGTTGAATTCTTCACTCACATGGTTTCTACAATGAGTTGTCTAAACTGATCCTTTCTTTCCAGGCTTAAAACCATAATTTGAAATTACTTACATGGCAAAAAAGGTTTAACATTGGAAGAGGATTCAGCATAAAGAATTATAACTGCAACAATTTCAGGTAATTCTAGTCCCAATAATTCTCTTATCTTCTACACTTAAACACAAATTGAGAATACAGTATCTTAATTTACCTACTAGTCATGTCTACCAGTTAATTACAATTTCCTTGGAGCTGTCAACATGAGGTTACTGAGCATCATCAGAGTATTCCTCCACATCTTCTGCTATAAAGTCACATTGAAAAATAAATAGATCAATATGCAATTATAAGAATCTGCAACAAGCATATCATTCAACAAATCTACACAGTTCATTAGAAAATATTGAAAGAAAATCACAAGAAGTTGCCATATTTTCTGACCATATTTAAAAGACGACTAAAATAAAATCCCTACTTATCTCACTAATACAGCATATCTAAATATATAAATTATAGGTAAGAAGTACAATTCCAGGGTTTTTAAAATATCTCCAATTGAAATATTCTAAAATTAAAATGCATAAATTAAAACCAAAATTAAGTGGATAAATCATTAAATCAATAGTAATACAAACTAGAAATCCAAGAAAAATCTTTAGAGAAGAAGCAACATGAAATATTTTGAGCTAAATGCAGAGCACTTTTTCTCTGCATTTGAGTGCAAGATGTGGAATGATATGTGTTAGCAACTGGAAGATTTTAAGTAGTCCCAAACTAATTTTTACCTTTAAAAGGCAATGTAGAATGAATTTGCAGCTTTGACTTTAGGAATAAAGAGGCATTTAACACAAGTACACACTCCATTGTTGAGGACTGTACAAAGCTGGAGATTAACACATAATTGTTGCACTTGTGAAAAAGTTTAAGAAAAGACTGCACTTGAGCACAATGAAAATATTTCAGGCAGTCCCACCAATCCACTGAAGCCTCTGCTTTCTGCATGGCATTTGTGCATGATGCATAGAGGGGCTACATAAGCACTGAGTTTATGATCTGATAACAGATAGAGCTAAGCAATATCTTGAACTTTAAGTGATGTCTTTCATCTGGAAAGCTAGAGACATTTCCTGGCCACACAGCAACCTTCCATTAAGAAAAGTTCAGATTACACTTCGCATATAACCCAATTAATTTTTCCCTTTGCACACACGTAAACCTAAAATATTCTGTGACCAAAAGATCTAATAAGGAACTGCAGAACAATGGAGAAAGAAAAAGCAAATAGACTGTGTTGGGAATAACGGAAAACCAATTTCAATTGTGTACATAAATTTGAAAGAGAAATCAGCAATGCCATGGTCTTACAGCAAAGGAACTGAAAGGTTTAAGAATCATCATAAGCATAGACAGAAATAAACATATAAAAATACTTTTCCCTGTCAAAAAGTAAGCCCACTCTTCTATATACTAAAATCTAAACTTAGCTGAAATAGAAAACTTGAATTTTAGATCAGAAAGGAAAAAAACAACTCACAAATGTTTTGTAAACAAAGATAACATTTGAACCTGCCTGCTAAAAAACCAGCAGTGCATAATCCAGAATATGAAGTAAAATCATCAACAACATAGTATTAAATAAAGGAGAACTGAAAATCTTTCCATTTAAAAGAGCATTATATTGCAAGCCAACAAGTGACTCTCATACAGAGGTGCAGACAATCCCTTCCACTGAATAACGACGTTAACAAGGCCAAGCAGAAATGAATTAACACTGTCCTTGAATCAAGATAAATGTCAAATGAAATTGTACATCATCCTCAGGAAAAGAAAAAACAAATTATGATTCTCAGATATAAATATTAAATGAGGGGAACCAGATATTTCTGAGAGTGCTGTGTCTAAATCACTGTATAAAACAAAATTAGTACTGTGAGAGTCAAAGGGATTAAAACCACTTAGCTGCAAAAATATATTGAAGTAGTAGTTAACATAATATGCTGGCTACATAGAAAGTGACAAAGATATTTCAACTAGAAAAGTGATTTCATTACTTCATTGAAGGAATTAAACCTCCCCATAAAAATAACAACACCTTTTTCCACCATTCCATATTCAATGGCATTCCTGTTTCAAATGGATGTTCTTGCATTTTCCAGATTTCTTTTTGTGAGAATTTTTTTTCATAATAATATTTTGATTTTGCAAATTGTTTTCCCTTTTTCTCAAGCAAAGTGTCAAAATTTTACTAGAACTACAACAGAAATTTGAGTGCTTTTTTTTTTCTATATTGAAAGGTATTTTAATTTGTGCTACATAAAAGTGTTCTTCTATTATTTTCAAAGAACAATGGGAAATAATGGGCTATCAGAAAACTCCCTAATATACTGTTGCTTTATCTGTACTATGCCTATGACCACTTTTATCACATAAATTATTTCTTCATAATACAATCATTGATTTGATTTTAAGCCTTTAATAATTTCATGAGAAAAGAACCTCAACAAAATACACATCACAGATATGTAAAAGGAAATTAATATAAATGGAAATCAAAGTAAGACTTTATTGCAATAGAACAGCAAAAATGATTTCAGGAGTAACATCAGCTCTTTCTCCACACAGCTAAAATCAGCTACTGAGATTTGTTTCAGAGGATTTTTATGAGGTTTGTTGATTTCTTGTCAATAAAAGAGCCTTAAGAGAAATTCCTCTTTAGCAAAGATATGTGGTTTTCAGCTATGTAAATCATGGCACTTCCAGCAACAAAAATGCTGCAATAATGTTGGTTGTCAAAAGAGATGACACCAGTTAAAATAAATCAAAGGGGAAAGGTTACAAACACCTAATAAAATTCAACCTCAAAGATGCCAATGATGACAATTCCCTTGATGTGTTACCACGAGCAGGTTTCTGTAACACTGCAGCTGAAATTCTTACCACCATTGCTTCAGAGAGGCCACAAATGCTCACTGCCTCCCATGTTCCTTCTCCCTTCCATAATTTCAGCCTGAATTACCAAACATTTTCCTTACCTCTGAGGGAAAAATATAACTTACACAATTTTTAAACATACACCACATCAAAGTGGTTACAGAGATTCCAGGAATCTCAGCATAGTAGCAGAGGCACACAATTAAATCCCTATCACAGCAGACATAATAACCTGCTGCCGCTTGAGTAGAATCAGATGCTCATTAAAATCCAGAGTTGGAAGTTGAAAGGAAGAACTTGGAGATGTCAAGCTGTCCTCAGTCTGCCACACTTTTTGATTCGACATAGAGGTGATCAAGTCAAATTCAATCAAAGGAAAAAATGAATAATCAAATTATTAAAAAAAAAGACAAGGGGAAAAAAAATCACCACATCATAAAGGTAAAGATTAAGGTAAAGCATGCCATAAAACTTTTTTTTTTTTTAACTTCTGAAAAGGAGTCAGATTGACGTCAGCAGGAACCAAATCCTTTTGTTCCCAGAACAAGCTCAGTACAATCAGCATAAGAAAGTACAAACTCCTGCCACTGACCAGCCATGCAGCTAAACCCAGACCTGGCAGGGGCAACCTTCCTGCAGGGATAAAATAGAAATTCGTTTTCTGTCTTCATCCTAACCTTGTTCTCTCCTGCAAGACTGTCAGCTAGTGAAACAGCTAGTAGGGGTTGGTATGACCTAGTTTAGAGATATCCATATCACAGAAGAAAAAGACCAGCAGCTGATTTACACAGGATATTCAATGAGCATCAAACGCTTTTACAGCCAAAAGCATGACTTTTTGCTGTATTAACAAACCTTGAGAGAAATGTGGATTCAGTCAGTGAGCACTAAATCTTACACACACCTGCATTTCCTGATGAAGTATATGCTACCTGCCAATTTTGGCCTAGTTGTGGCCAGATACTTACAAAAATCTGAGTAACCCCGTTGCTTGATGGCACAAAGGTACCCTCTCTTGTCTGCAATGTGGAAATAAAACGATACATGGCCTGAGCAGTGAGTTTTCCACACTGCAGAGACCCCAGTCTTCTCAGTCCTTTCAGAGCTACCCCTTGCCATGGCATGGTGGGCCCAGCAGTGACACTGTTCTTCCTTCCCTGGTGATTCCAGAGATCCCACACACATCCTCACACACCAGGACATGGCCTCAGAAAGCCAGCCTTTTGTGTGTGCCACCTCCCTTCACAAAGGGGCAAAATTACAGAGTACTGTATCAAAACCTGTGGCAGCAAAACTCAGAAACACAAGTTTTCATCATTATATGATAAACAAAGCCCAGGATTACCCAGACACAACTGACTTGGTTCCACTCTGGCAGAAAATAATGCCACTCACTCCCATGCAACTCACTGTCCCTCAGTGTGTTAACCACTGCTTGTGTTGAGTATTACATTGGAGCACCTGCTGTCAGTGAAATAGTCTGCCCTGGCAATCACTTGGTAGCATTGTGCTGCTTCAAATGGTCATCATCTCCAGTGACCTAGTGAAAAAATGAAATGCATTTTCTCCTCTTTCTTGGTTGTTCAGGCAGAATATCAATGAAATTTGAAAAGAATTTATACGTGCTTCAGGTCAATGAATCCACTTGCCTCTAAGCAGGCATTACAAGCACTGACAGAAGCAGGATCCAAGCAATTAGCAGTCTTGACAGAAAAGCCCTGATTGGGCTTTGTTAGCAATATACTGCAGCTTACAAAGGCATGAGAGCTGCCAAGACCCTGCCACATTCCCTTTGATGGAAGCAGACTTTAAAAATTCACCAGTCAACATGTGGCTCTCCAACATTCCAGTATAAACATTTCATTCATAGTTTGCAGCTTTTACTGATTTTGCAAAGAGATCTTACAGAGGCTGCAATCAAAGCAGCACTTGTCAGAAAACCTCAGTCATTAAGAAGTGTTATATAAACACACACAGCCAGGCTCCAAATGTCAGAGATCAGCATTAGCCTCTTACGTAAGCTCTTGAGTATTTTGCAACAAATGCATGATTACCAAACTATGGCAGATTACTGAGTCACAGATACATATCACATACTTGTAAATTGTCTTACTTTCCAGACGAGATTATTTTGACTAACTATGAATTATATTATTATTCATTGATAGGCTACAGAACAGCTAAAGTAAAAAGGGACAAACAGGATTTCTTTTTGTACTCAGCTCATTTTCACTTTAGCAAATGTTTAAAACAATATCCACCTTCTGCAAACAAATCTTCCATTCTTGCTTCTTGCACTTATTTATTTATCAACATTAAAAATAAATAGTGATTCTAAAATGCAACGTTTTAACTCTATAAATACTTTGCTCCAAATACTAAACAGTCAAGAAGAAAAAGGGTCTTTTTTAAAATACAAAGGGTTTTAATACCACTTTCTCCCCTCTTTTTTGCAAAGGAAATACTAAGTGACCCTTTCATGAATCCACAGTATTCATGTTATTATTTTAAAAGTATGCGTCTGAACTGAGAACCTGAACACATTTAAATCCATTTACTCTTTCTTTCTTTAATAGTTTACAGACAATTGGCTTATTTTCTCTTAAGTTTCTGCTAGATATCCGTGGTCATTAAGCCTTTGTCTCTCACACTGTGCATTTATCTAGCTAGTTCAGGACTCCAGTGCCCTTCTACAGCTGCAGGTGCAGCTCTTCACAGCAATGTGCCACTGCTGAAGGGAAAAGCCCGGAGCCTGAGCTGTGTAATAGGGCCCAAAGAGACCCAGGCAGCCAAGGAACACTCTCTTACCTTCAGGTCTTCTTTGGGCACTACAAAGACTCCTTGCCACAGATCTCAGTGTAAAAATTCTGGCTTCTTCCCTATCCTTCCATACTGAAACATTTGTCTTTTCTCCCAGTAGTGCAAGGCAGAAGGAATTGCCTTCAATGGAGTGTAGGGCTGGACAGAAAGGAAAAGCCTCATACTAAATAACTTGCATGCAGGCTTAATTTTTAATATTTCCCCTTGTGTTGCTGTTAATGAAAATCAAATACACACCATTGTGAACATTAAGAGACCTTGCAAACACAACAGCCTTAAGGTTACAAAGTGGACAAAATAGTTTTCAGGGTCTAGAAAAGAAACTGCAAAGTACAGCTACAAAGGGGGAGTCATTAAAGTTCAGTCTGTTCAAGGTGGCAAGAATGTCAAAGAAAGAAATACCTCTACAGATTATTTGCTGCATAAACAGGTTATGCTTGGGCAAAACAACTCTCCTTGTTCTCTGCTGAGGAAGCACATGTCAAACTCTAGGCTGAGAGCTCTTCCAAACAGTTGACAGCATGAGCTATTCAGATTGTCAGCAGCAGTATGTTTCATGTTACAGCATTTGCAAATATATAAATTAAATTCATTGCAATAATTTTTAGTGGTGAGCTGAAGAAAAAATATTCATAAAATCAGACATTGTTTTGCCTGGTATTGACAGCTCTACACAGCTTTTCTTACTCCTGAGAGGACCAGAGCTCAGAGCCTACAAGGCTGACACTGCTGTGTAGGGCACAAGCAGATTTGTTTCTACTCCTTGGTCTGAGCTGTCTGAGGAGTTACCAGCACATCCCCTGAAACATGGAGACTGCTCACAAGAGGAAGAAGTCATTAGCTCTAATTGTCACCAATGGGATTACAAGCAACTTCATGGTCTGTCTTGGACTAGAAGCATTGCGAAAGATTACTGGGTGTCAGCTGATGGAAAAAATGCACAGCAGAAATTCAGATAACTTTCTACTCAATTGCAAGAGCAGGTTTCACAGCACTCCTTCTGCAATCATCAATTCATATATTAGGATTTCCCTTGGACTCGAACCTCTTTGGCAAAAAAGATGGATAAAGATCAGTGAACAAAAGAGTATTTTATTTCATTCTATCTCAATAATTCAATGTGGTGCCTCAGGTCTTTACTGCCACCTCAAAATCCTGCCATTCTACCCTGTTTTTAATTCCTCATAAGTTTTTTCTCTGAAGTTTTTTGCTGTTCCATGTGAATGATCAACAGCCACCAATTAATCTGCCATCAGGATGTAAAGTTGTATTCCCTTATCTCTAGAGGAGAATTAAGGTACAGAGAGTACCTGGACCCTGTTATCACAGGGTGACACCAATGTGTCACAGAGACACTCACAGCATTTGAACAAGCCAGTAGCAGTTTATCTATGACACATGTGAATTCACTTTAAACTATTAATCCTGCTGCCAAAAGCTAGCTGTGCTCCGTTTGCTGGTGTTTTGGTTGTCCTCATAACTTAGTGTCCCCACAAATAGAAAGGGTTTATACACACTTGAGGAATCTGCTTCAGAGTGGTTCCTTTTTTCTGAGTATTTGGCAGTCTGTGGCACTTTGAAAGATGTGATTAATATCACATAACATACTACATGGAAAGTCTGCAAAAACAGCCTTTGGATTCAATGAGGAGAAGTTTAAGATCCAACTCATCTCTTGAAGAAAGTAGGGGCACCAAAAAAAAACATTTACGAGAGATGACAGTCATCTAATTCACAGGAACTTGGCTATATAATGATATTAATTACTTTAAACAGAGTTTTATTAGTAGGTTAAATTTATCACATGGCTTCAAGTGACAAAGCAGAGGACTTCCAAGGTGGCTCTTAACTGCAGTGGTTTCCTTTTTCACTATAAGGTTCTCCAACAGATATGGAAAACAACCTACATGCAATAACATCCTGATATTTTCACCACATACCCTCATAATGAATAAAGCAACATACATTCGAGGGGTTGGAAATTGTTACTCTCTTCATTTAAGAATGTACCATCATTTCAATGCACAAATAAAGGATTTGCCAAACACTTCATATTGACTGTCAGCTACCCAAGTCACAAGTTTGCATAGTTAAGACCTCTTTCCAAAGGAAACCATCATCAGCCTGCCACTAGAATTCTTATAAATCATAAATACTAGGGGTATTTATGGATATTTGTAGGGTTTAACATCTGTATAAAGCACATACCAGCTATTTGAAAGCTGTTAGCACTGTGAGATACACAGTGTTGAAACAATGCAGTGCAGAACACAGAAGGGGTAAAATAAATGCAAATTCAGTCTGTTTTTCTTTACACAAATCAGTAGCCCCTGAATGCCTTTTTGGATGTGAGGCAACCAGTGTAACAATCATAATCCGAGATTTCATGGGAAAGGAAATCCCAGGCAAGCTCTGAGAAAAAATCTTTCAAATCATTCAATACTTTTAAAAAACATATATTTTTCCTCTAATAATTTTTCATTTATGAACTAAATCTTAAATAGGAAAGACATATCTTCAGGTCACTCAGGATGATAAACGAATTTTTCCTATATTCTGATGAAACAAAGGTGATGACTCACTGTCAGCTTCTGTAAGTACTTTTTGAAATTGGTTCTACTGATTACAGGGAAAACAAATTTCCTTCAACCATCTGCTTTTCCTTCTATTGAATAAGATAAAACATTTGGCATATATTTGGGATGCATAACTGCATTTATTACAGTTTCATATTTTATTATGCAATTGATTTGTAAAAGTCTCGAAATTATGGAAAATGCTCTGATGTATTCTCCTGTTTTGAAAAGATACAGATTACATATATATGCAGACTACTGCAGCAATTGAATTTATTTTCCTAATGACAATACAGTGATAAAGGTCAAATTAACTTCCATTCTTGTATGCTTTGTTATTTGTAAAATCATTTTTGTCCTAGGGTATTCTGAATAATGGTTTAAAAACACTCTTTAAATATTAAACATACCAAAATATTGATGGATTAAATGAGACCTAGTTTTATAATCATAATGCACAGTGTTTAGTGCACAATGTTTTCTTTGAGTGTGCTTAGTACTGGCTTTCAAGAGGATCCCTTGCATTTTAAAATAGACTCAGTTTCATTATCATAGATGTTTCCTCCTTTTGAAAACATTTAGTCATACAGATATATTTTTTTTAATTTCCTGGATTCTAAACCCCTGGTGGGATAATCTCTTACCAATCCATATGGGGAAGGCAGTTTTGCAAATCGACAAATCCTTCCATTATTTGATTTGATCTAAGAACAACTTAATTGAAACAACACAAAGTCATTAAGAAAGGTTCTTAGGCATATCCTAGTTAATGTAAATGACAGAGAGCTTAAAATAATGAAAATTTTGTTATGACCAGTAGGTGACCCCATTCTCATAATAACTAAATCCAGGATTTTCTGAAGTATACAGAACATTATAGTTGGCCTGTGATAATGGTTAGTTTTGTACCAAAGAAATGGACTGGTTACAGTGATACTGCATGAAATACAACACACATATTATATATGGAGTATGAAAGAATGCTGCTACAAAACAGGCACGTGCCATTAGGCAGGCAAAGGATTGAGGCAATGGAAACTGTCTTCTGAGATTTTATGTTGAAGGAGGTTCTCATTTCAATATATGCATCAAAAATAATTACTTTGGGTTATAAAAATAAAAATAATGAAACTGCAGTGATTCATCAAGGGAAAAAAACCTGTGTGCAAACATGAAGCTTTTATTGCCTTTGCAAGTAGTTAGCATTCAGTCAGCACAAGAGAGACTTGTGACCAAGAAATTAATACACTACTGAAATATACTCAGGACCACAAAAAAGTCTCTCAGATTCAGAGACCTTCTTGTCTCCAAATATCTTACTGAAGTTACCTCATGTTTTGATTCTTCTGAAAAAACTGTTTGTGAAAAAGTCATTTCCTACCTACAAAAAAATGAATAGATTTTAGACTTTAGGCAGTCAAGGTTCCTAAATTCTCATTATGGATTTGAGGATATTTCTTAGTGGAAGGCAAGATTTTTTGGGTAGAGAGGGAAAAAAAGGAACATTTTCTAATGCATTTTTACTTAAATCCTTCAAGGTAGAAGGAATTGCACATTTTTAAACTTTACTTCAGGAAGAAGAGAAAACCTGTACTTTTAAAGGAGGAAACCCTATGCCCTGAAAAATCTGCCAGTCAAAAAATCTGGTAGCTGTTCATGCTGAAATACAATGAATCATTTCACTCACAAAAGGTGTCAATACCCATTGCAATTCACTTTAAACAGCTCTGTTGATACTTTCTGACAACATTCATACAATTAAGTTTTTCTTCAGGAAGGTCTACAGAAGGAGAATTTCAGTATTCTCCGTACAAAAGCTCGAGAATTTCAGTATTCTATTTACAAAAGCTCATGACCAAAAATACTTGCACAGCCTATAGCATTTGCATACTCAAGGAGGAGTAGAAGCAGGATCCCACAGCGTATCCAAGCAACTGTACCTAACAGGATATGGACCACAACTATGAATTATCCTTGAGTATCTAGAAATGAAATTCCAGACTGAGAATCTCATATCTTTGAACTGATGTATTCAACTCTTAAAGTAAATGAAACCAAGGGCTAAAATAACCTACTTATTTTCTGCAAATTATCCCCTCTGTCCAGGTATTTTTCTCGTATCTGCAAATCCCATGGTGACACAAGTGAAGTGTTTTGTGAGTTAGAGAAATTCATTGCTGCTCCCAAATAGTAATTTTTTGTTCTTGAGGTAGTAGTTAATATGCTACAAGCTGGTGTGTTCCATGCATGGAAATGATGAATCCATCTCTCACATCTTCACTGGTGGATTTTCTACACAGCAGGCATCGTGCTTACCAACATTTCTTTGAAATGTCTCTTAAATAACAAAATGAGTTTGCCATTTATTCTAGTTTATTCCCTGATCTCCTGGACCAAACCACATCCTTGATGCAGACCAAAATAACCTGTGTTCAATGTCCAACAGAAACTATCATACTCTGTATATCTTTCAAAAATATTGTTTATACTTCAAATTACTGAAGTAGTATTATTGTGATTACCTGACCTGGTCCACAAATGTTTTAACTGGAATATCATACATACTGTGTTTTAATAGTCCTCCATTAAATCCAAGAATTACCCTAAAGTAATCCAAAAATTACCATAAAGAAAAACACAGCCAAAGATGGCTTGTTTGCTCATCAATTGAGGCAATTGTACTTATTCTAGGAAACAGCATCTGGCACCAAATGTTCCAGGTCATCTCCCATGGAGTGTGGCTCAGGAAGCAGATCACTTTCTGGGCACTAAATATACAAGTTTAAGAAGACTTCAGAAAAGTAAACCCTGCTGCATCCTGGTTTTTCACTTTTATTTACTCCTCAATTATTACTCTGTGTTTTATAATTCACTCATTCAGAATGGGTTAATGTTTCAAATCGTACTATAATCTTTCAAAAAAGAAAGAAAATAAGTTCTTCAAAAAACTAGAACTGTGCTCCTAAGTCTAGGGCAGACAACTGCACATTGTGTTGACAAGATTCACTCGAGTTACTGAAAACAAACTACTGCAAAACTGGAAGAGTTCACAATTAGTTTTTCCATTCTCTACATTATCTTTTTTTCTTTGAAATAATACAGTTTCTTGTTCTGTGTCTTTGTTATCCACCCTGTATATCTAATAAAATCAGTAAAATCAGAGCCTGATAATAGCAAAATAATAGTTATTCCTCATTGGAGTAAGTCAGAATACAGCTTTGTCAACAATACATTGCTCACACTATGGGAAGAGCTCTCTATTCTATTTGTGTACCATGACATCCAAAGCCCCTGATTTTACTTTTGTTATCTAGATAAGCAAAACAATTAGTTTCTTATTAAAACGTACATTGGGTCATGAAAATATGCTGGGTTTAAAAGTTTATATATTCTTTAATAGAAATCATGATCTACTGCTGCCTGTGAGATCACAGCTGGTTACTGTGAGGATGCTGACAGTGCTGCAAATAGAGGATTATTACTCCAGGTGAGGAGAAAAAACTGCAGAGATAGATAAGCTGTAATAAGGGGTAAAAATCCTATTATTTGTGAAAAAGCTCTACCAAAAAAAACCCAAATGAGAAGAAAATAGGCTGCCAGTAATACATACAGACAGAATTGTTTAATCACACTGTTTTTCACAAGGCTCATGCTAACAAAAGAGTACCTGTTTTATGCTAAAACATCTGGGGGTTTAGAGTTAGTGACAAAGGGTCAAATTCTCACTGTCATGGAAAAAACATATTTCAGTTCATCCTGAAGGGTCTCAGGAGTTCATGGCAAGAAATCACTTCTCAAGTTCATTTAAAGCCATGTTTAATACAGAACAAAATGGAACCATACCTATAATTCAGACTAAAACAGGATTTATGCAAAAGATACACCTAGATAGATTTACCATTTAATTATCTGGTTTATTTCTCTATCTGCATTCACCAGTTCATGTATGTACTCCTAATAAAGGAAATCTTGAAAGTACTAATTTCTATCTTGCTCTATTACAGCCAATGCTTGGAAAAATTCAACAAAATTTTTCTTACTCTCTTTGAGTAGAGCAGATTTATAGATCACCTACACTGACTCCTGATTATATCATCCAATCTGATGATCCACCAATCTAGAAAGATTGTAAAGGTGGTATTTTAAATTCACTGTCACTTCTGAGCAGATGATTATCACATAGAAGATCCTAAACTCCCTCAAGGGTAATGCAACAGATCATCTGCATCCATGTAATGCATCATTTTCCCTAGGGACACAGAGTGATTGATCGATTAACTGTAGTTATTAAACCAGAATATCCACCCTCTGCCTTGTCACATCTCATTTACAACCCAGTTGTTGTCATAGGCAAAGCCATTTTATATAAATCTTTGTTTCAAACTTGTATTTTTGTTGTGGATGGTAGAATAAAAGGCAAAAGATAAATCACAGCAGCAGAATCCTAAGCCCAACAAATGGAAGGGGTTTTAGAACTGTCTTCATAATATCAGTCGCAAATTATGTGGGTAATCATTACTGTTGAAATCAATGGCAGCAGAATGAAATCATCATTTTCTGGGAATGTAATAACACAAAAGATCAAACTATACCTCAACAATGTGTTGCAGTTGTGTCCTACATGGCGACTAATCTGATGTTATCTCCCCATTAGTGTGACCAGCTGAGGTCTTAATGTACCTCTTCCCTTTGATAAATGGTCTGAGGATGAAAGGATCACTCTCAAAAACTAGATTGAGAAGCAACTAAAGAACAAAGTTGTCTCTGGTCTTATTTCACTTCCCCTGTTGCCATTTTCCCAATTTCTCCTTGGTTTCTTACATCCCTCACAATTCGATGCCTCTTGTCTCACTTTTCATACAAATCCTTACTTAAAGATTTCCTCCATGAAGCTCAGAAACAGAAATCCTTTTCAGCACACATCCATAAGTAGTTATTTGTGATAATTACTTGGATAAAGGTTTCCTTTAGGTCTGTCATCAGGGTGTCATTTTGTTGTATTTGTGTTCTTTTCCGTTCACACGTTATCTTGGCAGTCAAACTCACTTTTCATTCAATAAAACCAGTGAGAAATATTTCCTTGAACTTTAAAGATTGTTCAAGGATGGCTTGCTTTTGCTGTTGTGCACAGTAATGTCAGAAAAAGGTGGACCCAAAACTCACTGACAGCTGGGATATTTCTAATGCTGTCAAATCCCCTTTACATCAATCTCTGTTTAACCAGGCCCTCCTCCCACAGGATGTATAAAATGACTTGAATCTGTACCATGTTTTTGATAAAGCTCTGGCTTGTGAGATTTCATGGAGGTGACAAATTTTTATGCACATTGTTTACTTTGAAATTTTCACAAATTCCAATGCCACATCCACATATTCTAACTATCCTAAGAGACAAAAATTAACAAACTAATTTACACTGAGTCCATAAGTTGAGAGTCCTTCCCAAGGATGAGAGGCTCAGTTTCTTTTTGGTGTCTATCAATTAAAATCATCCTTTTCACACAATTAGGCATGTAAGAGCCAATGTGTGAATTACTACCAGCAGCCTAAAAAGTCTCAGTTAGAAAGACAGCTCTCTTCTGCCAGCCATTAGTGATGAGAGCATCGTGGAAAAGTTGAATTACTTGAAAGACTAGTAAGTATCAAACACAGTCCAGATATTTTAACATTAATCAAACCCAACACAAGTAAACCTAAAATCCAAATTCATCATTACTTTATGTTACATTTGCTGACATGGCAAAGCCCACTGTAACCACTCCTCCTTTCATGCAGAAAAAGGTGCCAAAATATTTAAGTCTTTAAAAACCAAACACCTCACTTCGTTTTCTGAGTCTTTATAAGCAGACACAGACACTACTACAGCAGAAAACTAGTTTCACATTCTCCCAGCCTCATCAATCCTATAAAAATACACTGACAGTTTCCTTTTCAATCTGATAACAGGAAATAGTCCCACGCAGGCCATATTACAATGTTCTCATCATACAGTGATTTAAAAAAAAAAGATTTAAAAATTATTGCATGCAACCTCAACCACCCAAACTGCATCCTTGCTTCAGGACAGAACCAGTTTACCTCAGCTTCACCAGCAGAGTGTAGTAGCTTGCAAGAAGAAAGAAAACACTTTATCTTTGAAATTTTCTTTTCCATTCAGGCTTGAAAAAAAAACACCAACAAAAATAACCAAAAAAAACCCCAAAAAAACCCACCAAAAACAAAAGATAAAATACTCCAGACTATTTTACACAAGCTCCAAGCAATACTATAAGCAAAGAGTCTCTAGAGAGATTAGGATGCTTATACTAATTGTATTTAACATTTTAACATTTTATAAATAAGCCATGGGGCAACTGAATCATCTTGTGAAATTACGGTGCTTAGGATATATCCTCAAAAGAATAAACATTTGTGTTTGGCAAGTTCTTTACTTGCATTGCCTGAGGCACCAATAGGTTTATCCTTCACATGGCTGGAGTTGGGATTTCCCAATATCCTGTAAAGCTCATGATGCCCTTCAAGAAACAAAAAGCAACCTGCTCTTGCAAAGTAAACTTTGTCTAATACAAAAAAAATGAAACAAAAAATAATTTTTTTTGTTCTTCTTTTGAAATTGTAGGGAGTAAAATTGGTGGTTCACAGTTCAAGCTGGGGGAAAATCCAGGCTATGAGGGAGGAGCTGGCTGAGTGAAAAATCTGTATTAAACTACAGACTTCATTCACCTTTGCAGACAGAAATCCTTTAGGTGATACAGAGCTCTATCAAAGAAGAGAATATTAACCAAAGAGAAAGATTAAAACAGAATTATGCAAACAAGATGGCTAACAGTTTCTTTGGAACTAGAAGAAAAAAGTCTCAGACACAGTAATAACAAAACAAGTAACATCAACAAATATACCAAAAGCTTATTATTACCCACAACTTACAGTCTGTAAGTGCCATGGTGAGGAGAGAATGAAGTAAAGATATATGGTGGATGAAGGATTTCGGAGAGACCAAGAGATTGTGTGAGACTAGTCTTCATCACCAGTCTGGGGACTTGTAATTTAGGGTATCTTTTCCCTGGAAAAATCAAATAAAGCTTTTATTTTTATCATATTCCATTTTGTGAGGGAACAAAACAGTTAACAGTTGGGCAGAGCAGTTACACAGCTTCTTCACTGACCAGATGAATACCCTGGAGCAAGTAATATCATCTGTGCACTTATCAATAAACAAAATAGTTTATTGTAAGTCCCTGGAAGCAGGAGCTGTGCATGCCTGTACAGCTCCTTGGACAGCAGTCTCACACGGGCTTGGCAGATCACACTGCACTGTGGTTCAGCAGCAGCAGTAAAGACAGAACATGTGGAAACTGCCTGTGAGCCCAAGGCTTTCAAATCACTCCAGCAGTGAGAGGTCACCATTTTAGCAGATCTCTTATTTTTTTTTCCCCTACATGATTAAAGAGGTTACAGTTCAAGAGATGCTAAAAGATCCTTTCAGACAGAGCAGATTGGGATATTTTGTTTGATTGCAAAAATGTTCATAATACTACAGGTTGCTAAAATGATATGGGGTGATTCATGTCAGCAGAATTATGTCCCTCAGAAATCTAAGTTCCTAGAAAAACAAGGAAAGAACTCCAAATGCCTGTGAGTTGCCTTTCCCAGATATAAGTCTTTTCATTCCCAGTATCAACAAATATCCCAAATACAAGGAATTTCTGGTCCAGTGCCCTATGTCCCCCATCCCTATTTCACTAGGGTTGATTCTTCACTTCTCAAGCCAGGGGCAGTGACAAGACAAGAAACGTGCAGTATGGAATATCACTTACTTCTGAGGGTTGGCTGTCAGCTCAAGAAATGGGGCAGAACGGTGAGAAAGGCTTTGAAGAAAACAAGAGTTTGGTTTTTTTTACTCCAGTGGGTCAAAACTTCACTCACTGTTAGACTGTCCTTTCAAGAAAGAATCCTCTAAAGAGAAGGATCCTATTAGAAAGTGGAAATTTAAAACAATCAAAAACAAGAAGGCACCTCACTGTATTAATGAACATATTAAAGAGTCCTTATGCAAAGTCCAATTGCTTGGTTTTACAAACCAAGAAAAGAGATCTGGAGATTCCATGTTTATTTACGTTTTTTATGACAATGGATTTGGTATTAAGTACCCAACAGAGTAGATGATCTATAAGAGATAATAGCTTCCCTACGATTCTTCTCCTCAGAATACATTTTAGCTGGAAGAGAACAAAAATAGAAGCAGTGTCACAGATGGGGGATTGTATTTTTCATAGTCATTGGTCCAAGCTGATTTGGAGTCAATTATTTTGTTATGTTGAGGTTCTGGACAGAATTCAGATCTGAGAAAAACATGCCTATCCCACATCCCCTTACTGGTTGCTGGAAAAAGATGCAGAGTGGAAATAACATGACCTAATAAAATCCTGAAGGGAATAAGGAAGAAGGACAATATCTAGTAGAACCAAAAAAATCTGTGAAAATTAAGGGAATGGCTGGAGAATGTTTAAATACTCTTTGAATCTAATGCACAGATAAGTAATCAGTGAAATAAACTAGAACTTAGTCACAAGTAATGCCAGAAATGTTTAACACACAGCACTATCATCTTCTGAGCTTCAGCTGCTGTTAACTGATGAAGAAATCTGAGAAGTTGCCTTTACTTTGGGTTTTGGGATTTTTTTTTTTTTTTTTTTTTTTTTTTTTTTTTGCCACAGTAGGTACCTTCTCAGAATTACTTGGATAGACAGTTTTTCCACACGTAGCTGGACAGGTATGCCAGTGATTTCCTGGACTGCAGAAATGAAACACCTGTCTCGTTCCATTTGAATTCTGTGCAAAAATTTCACGTGCACTCATCTCTCTAAAAATGCCTACAACTATCACAGATCCACATAGTGTGAAGCAGTCACTTTTCTCTAATATAAACTAAAAATCACCTAAGAAAATATAATGAATAATGAGAAGAGAAATGGTATCATGGCATTCCTACTTGGAGTGTCAGAACTGTGTGTGATCCTCAGTGTCTGAACCTTGTCTTCTTTTGCTGTCAGATATTCAGAGTGCAATAACACTACCTTGTAATAACAGAAGGCAATTCTGTTTGATGAGTTTCTTTCATTCAGACTAAATTAATTGCATCTCACAGCCTACAATGCAGTATTTTCTTTTTGGAAAGACTTCCTGCTCTTTTCTGATTCTGTGTTGCCTATCCATAGTTTGAAATAAGCTCTCTTGACCATCTCAGGTCAGTAGACAATTCTACAGATGAAAAGAGTTATGGTAATTGCTTTGTTATAGTTTTACTGTCTGCAACCAAAGAATTTTTAAAATTACATTTGTGAAATCTTAACTCTTTAAAGATGGAATAAGCACTATTACAAGTACTTAATTTCAATGAATGGCTGCAGAAGAACCCTGGGCTAGCAGAGAGCAGTGGAATTAAATAATGTTCCTACACCAGAATCAAAGCCTCCTTCCCTACTTACCTTCTCACTGCTTGTCAAAGGCAACAATAGTAAATACCTTTCCAAAACCAGCTTCCCTGCTTGCCTAAATTGGAGAAAACATACTGATTCTTACAAGAAAAATGTGATGCAACTAAACCACAAGTTTCTGCAGAAGGTTCAGGGAGAGGAGAAAGGGCACCTGGGAAGTGTTGGATGGGATAATACCCTCATTTATGAGGGTGACTCAAACCTATGGAAAGTTCTATATACCTTCATCAAAATCATTCTCTTAACAAGCACATACAAAATGGAGCTTCAGATGGCTTCCTCAGCGCCTTGAAAAGCACTTTTCCTACATTACTGCTCATTTAAGTGCATCCAGACATGCTGATAACAAATACATTGTGTACATGTTTCAAGTAAATGCCACAGCCAGACCATACATAGCTTGACAATATATCGGTTTTAAGAAGCACTTGGTAAACTGCTGCTTTCCCAGAGCATTTGATTGTTACAGACATGCTCCCTGCTTTCTAAAATATTAATAAATGTCACAATTGATATTAAAATGGAACATTACTTGCTTTCTATAGCTGTCCCTGTCAACAGTAGTGGTTTTTAACATTATAACAAAGTTCTTTTATCACTGAGGTAAATGCCTTTCTAATTACATATGCCAGGATTTTCCCTATTAAAAAACATAGTTTAGGATGGTTTCTGTTTGCAGGGGTACCTGAAAATAACCTCTCCTTTTTTTTTTTTTTTTCCTTTAGTTGAATAGGATGCTCTTTGCTAACAATTCATGAGAGAACAGCAATTACTACCTATAGGGTTTTTTGTTCTCCCAAACCCAAAATATCTCTCCTCTGATGCATCACAGATAAACTACTGCTGGGAATCTATTTAAGTATGATTTTAAAAAGGAACTGGAAAAGGAAAAACCGGGTAAACATGGCAGATTGTGCGTTTATGGCACTTATAAGATGATCTTATCCTCACTGCAATACAGCCATTACATGGATTATGCCTGAAGTGAGGCAACAAGGTCCATTTCAGAACTGCATTATCTAAAGTACCATAAGGCATTTTCCTCCTTTTACAACTGGTGATGAAAATGGCTGAAATTATTTTTTCTCTACACATATACCCAGATAATGTGTCATTTATCTGCATGTACTTAATATTCGAAGAAGATGGTAACTGCAGTTTAATATATGATGATGTTTTAATCTACATTAAATATTTTAATAAACCTACAGTCTTAAACAGATCTGTGAGACAGACAAATCAGCATTTAATCACACAGTAACCCAACAAGGCATCCTGTCTTAAAATAGACAGACAGAAAGAGGGGGCTAAGATTTAATCAAGTATGTTTTATATATTAAAAATATCACTAAAATTCCAAGCTGGGCTATAATACACAACCTCCAACTGCATCAGATACAGAAGAAAGACTTTGTAAAAGATAAGCATGGAAATAAATGAAACAAATTATTCTAAATATCTGTCATATTGACACCATTAATTTTTTCCTATGTTTATATTTTTTAAACTTCATTTTAATAACAGTTAAGAGTATGGATATTTCTAGCACTGAAATTAACTTTTTATGGCTATCTATTAAAAATATGAGATCAAATGTAAAACTCTTATGCATTACAGCACTTGGTGAACAATCAGGTTCATAATATGGCCCTCTGGTTCTGACACTTTTTGTTCTATAATGTTGAGACTAGAATGGGGTTGAGACATAGGAGTAAGGAATAGACATCCACAGCACTTGAACCTAGTTTCCAAAACTGTAAGAAAGCCATTTCAGCACACGGCACACCATGCTTTGACATGTCTTAACTCCTCTGAAAACGCTCAAGTCATGAAAGAATTTTGCAGTAAGTCTTAGATGAAGAGAAGGACAGATGAACAATTAAGTGAAACTGTTCAGCACATGGAATACATTCTGGGGCTGTGGCATTCTGGCTTCTTCCCGAGTTTACCTTCAAAGTTCTCTCCTGGGTTACCTGAGCCATACAACTCAGCCATGATTATGTTTTAGAGATAGGAAAACAAACCTAATAGAGGTGCTGACTGAAGTAGCATAATCAGAAAAATATTCCCACATTAAAAAAAAAAATTAAAAATTTAAAAATAAATAAAAAAATAAAAACCCAAATAACGTTGCCCTCTCCTATCAAAAATATTAAATGTACTTAGTGTAAAATTGTTATTTTTCATAAGGAAAAACAAAAGAGTAATTATAAACAGAATTCCTCAAGTTTGTAAGCTGGTGTTTTTTTTCTGGAATGTTCACTTGAAAGTGCATTTAAGTTAGCCCTCATTATCAGATGGCCTGTGAGTCATGATGTGCAGCATGTAGGGCGACACAGCAATAGGTTTCAAAAACCCCAACTCAAAACAAACAACAATGCAACAATAATGGCACCAACAGAAAAAACCAAACCCACTGGCATTACAATAGCATGTCAGTATACATCCTGAGGAGGAAAGCTAAAACTAAAATGGATTGAGAAATCAGTACTTTTCATACCTGTGAGTTGCTCAGCTTCCTGTGATACTGCTTCTATAGATAAAATAACTTCCAGTGTAGTGCAATTGATACACTGCAGAAAGACCAGCATATTTGTGAACATTTGCTGAAATGGAAGATTCATGTTTAGGTGAGAAAATAATAATTAAAACAGAGTCAAGTGGAGATCAGGTAGAGGAAATCAAGTAGGAGGATGATGCTACATTCACCTTCTATTACATAAAGTCCACACTACTGTAACACTTTCACTGATGGACCAAGGCATTCTTTCACTCTAATACATTATCTATATAGTTTATTCTCTTCATGGTTGAAAAACAGAACTTCAGCTTCTTTAAATTGTTTCAGGATTATTAAGACCCTCAAAACCAGAAACAAGACTAGAATATGAAGCACCTCTAGAGATGCAGTAAGTGTTGACATTACTGATGGTTGACACCACTAAGCTTTCAGGAACTGGGGTACTCCAACTCATCAAAAAAACCCTCTTTTCACAAAGGTGACAGCAAAATTATCAAAAGAAACACACAATCTATGATGCATCCCCAGCTGACAAATTAGATGATAATTTATTTTGAAAGAGGGACAATTGTATTCAGAGATAAACCTTATGTATCACAGAAAAGTATGGAGAGGGGGGAAAGAGAGTCAAGGGAATCTGTTCTTTTCTATTTGTACTCTGAACTAAATTTTGTAGACTAAGAATAAACGAAGGGGAGAGGACAATAACTTGCCAATGAATTTACTGCTCATTAGCTGGAGTTTTTACAGATTCCTTTATTTTGTTCCCCAAAGAACAGGGTTACATACACAGCCCAAAATATCTGCAGTTTCAGCCTCACAAAAGATGAAGAAGTCACCTAATCATATCTGCAACGAACAAGTGTCCTTGTCATATAATGCTATACTGAAAAAAGAACAAAAACCCATAAAAATAAATTTTGTGACTGTTAACTGGCAAGTGCCATCTCCCATCATTAAATGCAAACCTAGCCTGTGACAATGGCCCACACCAAGCACAAAAGCAGAGTGCAGCACAGTGCAGCAGACATGGGAAAACTGGCAAAGGGAATAAGCTGGAACCACGTGGCTGCTCAGCCACTCTTCACTGATGGAAGAGGAGAGGTTTCATTTGCAGCACCCTGACAACAACCTCTCTCCAAAAAGATAAGCAAGACTTACACTATTCTTTAAAAATATAAACAAACAAAAACCCCAAACAAAAAAAACCAAAAACAATGCAAAAAGTCCCAGCCAGGTGAGACAAAAGCTTATTGAGTTTACTTCTAGTTGATACTTCCATAGAGAAAATGACCATGCAGATGAGCATAGAAAATTAAAATACATTGTCTCTGCTGAAGGCTCTAACTTATTGGAGACAATTGTACTATCATCCTCCCACTGGCACAACAGAGAAATCTAAGACACAGACTACAGGAAGGGAAGGTAGTCATAGAGTTTATCTGCATGTTTGAGCACCTCAGCCTCTACTACAAATTAATTTTCTTCAAACAGCCATTGGAAGACGGACGGTGCCCCTGCTGTTTCTCTTTAGTTGGAGGAATAGGCACAACCCCTTTGCTTTGAGACTCTCACTCCTGGCTACTGTCAAAACCCCTCCCGAGTGTGCTTGGCATGTGGGACCCTACACACTTCAACCTTTCCTTCCAAGTGCTGCTGGAAGGAGGGTGGTTTGTAAACACAGAACAGATTTCAATTCAGCAATAGCAAGAGGTCAGTGGGGTGTTGGGGATTGATGAGGCTACATACAAAGGACATTTGTCTCTTCACTTATTTCATTTCACAGTTGAATTGAATTTTCTGATTAATTACAGAATATTTGAAGGGAATGAAAAACAAAGAAATCCCGTCTCAAGTTCATTTTTAAATAATAATGTTACTTGACTCTAGCAATACAACTCTGATTTTTTCTGTCTGCATTGTACGTGGCAACAGTGACCAACCAAAATTTAAAATAGCCAGATACTATCATATCATTTTTCCAAAGACACTGAAAAGTATTTTGCATAAATTTGAGCAATGTGGAGATAAACTGGTAATGCTTGAGTAATAGTGCACTATATTTATAGGCAGTTCTTGAACAATGAGATCCCAGATATGCTATTATCTTTACTTTTCAATAATTTGGTTCCATTATTCCTCTAGTGCAAGTGGATCATCTTCATGAACTAATTTGCATTCCAAATCTATATCTTTTCTATTTAAAGCTTTCATATAACTTTTGATTTGTTCTAATATTTCCTAAGACAAAGCAAAACAAATTTGCTTATTGTTCTGATCTACAAAAACAATATATTCAGTCTACAGACCTCAAATGAAGGCAGTTGTCAATGAACTGAGATAAGCATTTTGAAAATCTCTTAAAAGATTTTCATGTTTAAAAGCACTTCACAGTCAAATCTAATGGCTCCTGTTCACCAGAGATAGCAGTGACACAATCCATGCTGCGTCTGCAAATTCCTGAAGGTTGCTCCTTATACTGTCACTGCTACCCTTTGATAGGGCCTTCTCTAGCAGAGAAAGATATTTGCCAAATCTACTGTAACCATTCTGGATGACTGAGGGTAATGCTTATATGGGAGCTAATTGTATATTGTAAACACAGAGAAAACAGCATAACCAAGAATGATATACTTAGTATTTAGCTGTTCATGCCTGTAATCTCATAGAATGGACCTTGCATAAACCAGGAGACGATGACAAATGATGAGCTCACAGGACGTTGCAGATCTGGGCTGAAGAGTACTAAAGCAAGAGTAAACACAGACCTTGATTTTGCTGTATTCTCATGAGGGAGGGAACAATGCACCTGTGTGCCAGCATTCCCTGGACGAGCAAACTCCTCCACTCACCTGTCCCACAAGAGAGCTGCACTGACTGCCCATGAGCCCCCAGCTGCTCCTGCTGCCCTGACTTGTATTTTCCCTGAGTTCGTACAGCAGGTGCAAAAGAGGAAGCCTTGAGGGCCTGGTAGCTCTCCATGCAATAACAAAAGCACTTTCCAAACACCAAGATTTCAAAGGAAGCACCTCCATTCTCTGATAGCTCCCCCAATAAAACCCATGAACACAAAACTCCCTCTGCCCAGGTTATTTGCTACAGTGCCCAGGCCATGGTGGCAGAACTGGCTGACATTTCCACTGCAAAATATTTTTGCTAAGCTACAAGACACTTCTTAGAACATAAACCCAAAAGCCAGGAGAAGACAACAAACAAGTCAAGTGCGTTGCCAGAAGTCAGGAAACAAGGAAGGACAAAGCCTGGGCCCTTGCAAGGAAACCAGACAAGGAGGGCAGGGAAGAGAGCTCAGCCCTCCGAGTTCCTGGCTCATTCATCTTCCAGCTCCTGTTTGTGAAAAGCTGCCCTCAGAATGAAGGGAAAGGAAGATCTGCAGAGAGCATCTTCCACAGCCAGGCTCTGCAGCCTGACTCACAGGCAAGGGGGCAGAAATCAGACTGAGAAGGTGAGCACTGCTGGGTTGTGACACATAAATGCAACCAAAAATGGATGGGTGTAACATTAGAACTTTTCTGAAAATTCCAATATATGCAGTTGTTTTCATCAAACTTACCTCGCAGCTATTGCATCTTAAATATTGTGGTACTAACGACCTGAGAGTGGGAATGATTACCAGCCCACTGAAACTAACTTCATCCATTTCCCTGTCTAAACAAAGTGCAATGCAAAAAAGGTAATCAAACAAACAACCTTAACTGTGAAAACAAAATTGGATTTTTAAAATACTGTCATTTTTATTAATCTGAGGTGATATTACTGAGCTGAAGATTGCCCTTTCATTTACAAGAAATGTGTTTTTTTCAAGTTAACATTCGCTGTTTAACTGAACAAAGAATTGTTAAAAAAATTCTGCTGTATTTCAGACAAAAGCTATTTTTTACCATGAAGTCATAAAACCCCATGAAAGAAGTTTACAATGGGAGCCTTGACTTCCCCTTAACTGCAGCAGCACCAGCTAAGGCAAATGTAATGGGGAAAAAAATTTCAAAGATAGGAATCAAAGCATTTTATCAAGGTTGTTCATCCTATTACAATCTGCACTTCTACAAACCTTTTAATGCAGAAAGTCACCTGCTGGACAGAAAGCTGTTGGCATGAATCTGTATATAAAAGCATTTTTCAGTTACTGTCTGTACCTGAAATGCCAATAGGATGTCTTCTGTGGAATTCCATTTTAATGAATTTTGGCTTAAATGGTTCTAAAGTAGGTTGAGCTTGTCAATTTTTCTCTGGGTTTTTTGACATACAAAGCTGTGTTCTATGGAATAATTAAAGTCACACTCTGCTCTCAAAAATACCATCAAAGTGAAAGTACTGAAATGTCATAGCTTAGCATAGGTTTACACTGCTGAGGCCCAAATCAGAATCTGATTATTGAGCCCTTGAAAGTTGCTGTTGGTCTGACCTTGGAAATACTGAGAATAAGCTAAATGCAGCCAAGAGTATTTATATCTGAACAAACACACGTTTTCAAATATTTTCAAGAAGAAAAGAGAAAGCTATTTTAATGCACAGCTAAACTGAAAAAAATAATTTTGAGAATTCAAAATTATCTGAATAAATTAAAAATTATTATCTCCTTTCAATTCTGTTTGAGTTTACTGATATGTAGCATAATCTCACAAGAGTTAATAGTGTCAGCAAGATCCCACTGGATTTGTTTTTACGGAGATATAGACATATTAATTAAAAAACAGATTAAACCACTGCAGGTCTCATTTCACCGAGCTACAGAACAGCTACTGAAATATTTCTGAGAATTAGTGCACATTTCTTATTTGTAAAATACAAGTAAAGAATTCCAGCAGATTCATTAACAAATGCCACACAAAAACCATCATTGGTTTATGTATTTGGCTATACTCACTTGTTTCTCAGCATAAGGCAACAGCTTCTGGAAAAATATATGTACACAATGAAATTATCTCTTCACCTAGTTTTCCTTTAAAGGAAATAACTGGCCTTTCTAGGTTTGCTATGTACCCACTACAGGAAATGGATGAGCCAAACATTTGTGCTCATACAAATCCTGTAAGTTAAATCTATTCAGGAGTGAATAATTTTTACAACTTCTCTAGGCAAAATATGAAAGATTTTACTGAAAGCTCTTCACCTCCACAATTTTATTATGAAAGGGTGTTCTCTTACTCTTATATCACTTGTGAATTCAGAAGCCTAAAAGAACTATTTCTTCATTTATGTCAACATATCTAAGTCAATGTTTAAAGAGTCAAAGATTTTTTTGCTTGGATAAAGAGACAATTTCAGCCAAGGATATGAATCCCAAATTCCCAGATATTAAGCTGAGCATTTTTCTGTTAAACAAATTACTAAAAAGTGCAGATTCAGGATTCTTTGTGAGGGAATGATTCAATCAATTTTTTTCCCCCATGGGGAAAATTAAAATTATATATAAATTTCAAGCAGAATTAGCCCAGCTTGAAATACTGCAATTGCAATGTTGCAAAAGACTATTTTTGAGTGAATGCAACATTTTGTTTAAGACGTAAACAGAGGTGGAGTGTCCTCCAGAAGCTCAGCTCACCATTCTGCTCTTGGTCTGCACTGATATCCACAGGCACCTGGACCATTTGTGTGGTGCCAAGGAGTGCTAATGCTTGTGAGAGGCCAGTGATGCTCCACAGATATTGAAGGGCTCTTTTTGTGCTCTCATGGTTGCTTTTTAATCTGGTTTAAATCTTTGAGCACAGAGCAACAAGGAGTCCTGTGGGACTTGGCAAGAAGCACGTCTGGATGCTACCACGCCAAGTGGCAGGTGACTGGCAGAAACTCCAGGATATGTGTGTGCACGGTGGCAGGCAGAATGCCCAAAGCATTGCAAACCCAAAGCAAAGGCCAAATTTTCCAAACTTTAACTCTGCATATCATTATCTATTTTAGAATTCTCCAAGAGCTTGTATTCCCTGACCAGTGCTCTCTGAATCTGTCCCTGACCCAGAATATTCTCTGCAACATCACACCTCTTCCAAGGATATGGCAGCACATAATGAAGGAGGCTTTAATTAAGATTTCCCCTTAGCAACAAACTAGCCAGGAACCAGCTGCACCATTCTGGCTTTCCATGAACTTTGCTGTGAGGAAGGCATGCCAGCAATGTCAAATTTAGGCCAAAGTAGAAAGGAGAGGCTTAAGGGAATTAGACTGCATCCTATATTTCTGAAATATATTCTTTTGCTCATTCTGTCTCCAAAAAAACTTTCTAGAATTTGCTGACAATGCCTTTTCTCACATTGGCTAATTCAAAATTCCATTGATGTTTTTTTTCCTCCTTTTTTTTTAACCTTACTTCTTACTCAGCCCATTTTCTTCCATTGCCTGAGACACTTTTTGATACAAAAATGAATCCTGCAAACAGAGAAACCTGACATGCATCCACAAACTTGTATAATTTACCATAAATAAGTAGAATTGTATTATGCATCACAAAAGCAAAGAACAAAAAATAAAAACCTTATCATAATTACTTGGTACTGAAATCGATAACCAAAAATACGAAACGGGTTACACACCACGCCAAAATTGCTAGCAGCAAATGTATTGCAAACTCATTTACATCGATTCTTCACAGACATGGAAAAAACATGGGTGAACATAACAAGGTCCATGTTTGAGGACTGATATGCAGCTTGGTAAGAGAATGCAGAAAAGGATACAAGAACCCAAACAGGAAGAGAGAAGTCCTATGTCACCGTCTCTTTGGGTTTGATTCCCGTACAGATGAAATTTTCAGCCCTAAGTTCAAGACCCCAGTGGTGATGCAACTCTATTATCAGAAAAAAACCCTCTGACCAAACCCAACAGCAAACACAGAGCAGAAAATCCCCATCCCTAAATTTGCACCTGCACTTTTTCCCTGCCATCACCCATGAGTGCCAAAAGTCCTGAGTGTGTAGCAAGGCTCCTGGGCAGGCACCTGGGCTGGGGGAGAGCTCTCCAAGCACTGCCCATTTCATGTGCATGTCCTGAAGGTGCCCTTCATGAGATTAAAGTCTAAACACATGCAAGCATTTACTATCACTTCATAGAGAAACTGTTAATACTGATAAAATTAATCCTGTTTTCAAATATCTGGAGATCATAAGAACAGCCATATTTTGTTTCTAAAAAGGTCCACAGTTGGAAAATACTGTATAAAACCAGGAAAATATGGAATGGCATGTCCCTCCAGCAGGACATTTTGCCTAAAGCTGAGGGAGGAATTATATCTGAAGACTGCATTTCCTTTTAAATCCACAAAATCACACCTATTCATTACAGCACAAAGTAATCAAATCCTATTTGAGCCTATTCCCATTTCATATCTGTACCATACCCTCTGAAAGGGAATTCCACAATTTAATTACCCATTTGTGAAGAAAATATTTCCATTTGTTGGTTTTAAAACTGTTGCATGATTATTTTATTCAGTACACCCCCATCCTTACATTACAGGAACAAATAAAAATGCTACTTTTCCTACATTATTTGTCAGTTATTAGACCTTTACCACTACCCCAGTCTTCTCTTTTCCAAGGAGAAATTACAGAGCACTTTAATTGGTCCTCAACAAGAAACCCTTCTTTGTCTATTATTGTTCTTCATAGCCCTTCTAGTTCCCCTGGGAACTTTTACCACTCTTGTATTAATATACAAGATAACAATGCAACCCAGATTTCAATAGGATTGCATTCATTGTTTTATCTTATTTTTTCCCAGGATGTTTTATAGAACTGTATTTTCCTCTTTAGCTGGTGCTGAGGTGACAGTTTTATTGAACTAATCAAAATAATGCCAATATCTCCCTCCTGAATAGTAACTACTGAATCAAAATGCATATTTAAATACATTAGTTCCTTTCCATTTACCAAAATTTAATTTCATCTGCCATTCAGTTTCATAAAAAACATGTTTTACCTGTTTAGAATCAGCTTTGCTTTTGAGCATTCAAACAATTTAATCAACAGCTTGTATCTCATACCTAAGCAGCCCTTTCCAAGGTTATTTGTAAGCCTGCTGAATACAACCAGTCACTGAGAAGCCAGATTTAAAATCCTCCCTTCAAAATCCAGATTTCCAAATATCAGTAGCACCCTTACAGCAAAGGTACAAACCTTGGTTTGCAGTGTCTTTACTAGGATGCTAAATTTTTCACACTTTCTAGAGATTTTATTCTGCATGGGATTTTAAATGTGAAAGCTAGTGAAACATGGGAAATGTTTTCAGAACAACTCACTTCAGCATAATCAATTTTTATTTGAGCTGTTTATGATTTATTACCAATTTTGTGAAATTTTAAACAAATTTGCAAATACTGAATTTTTCTTCTTATTAGCAATTTTGTTCTTTATCAAAGAAAAATATATTTTATAAGAAATTACAGTAATTTCACGAATACAAGCCGCACCAATTTGACTAAGATTTTGCTCCTAAACCGGAAATGCGGCTAATAATCAGGAGCGGCTAATACAACCTCAGAAGTGCCTGCCAGAGTGCTGAGCCGAGCAGCTGCAAAGTCGGCATTTTGCGATTGTTACAAATCGCTACTTTGTTGCACCGCGGGTGGAGCCTGGCTCCCTGTAGGCAGCACGGGGGGCGGGGAGAGAGGCGGGAGAGCTCTCTTTCCTCCTCTGCCACAGCCCAGGGGAGAGACGGGGGGGGGGCCCGGCGCCGCCATTGCCGCAGCCCGGGGAGGAGAGGGGGAGACCCGGGCCGCCCCTACCGCGGCCCGGGGAGGAGAGGGGGGACCCGGGCCGCCCCTACCGCGGCCCGGGGAGGGAGGGGGAAGCGCGCGCCGCCATTGCTGCGGCCCGGGGAGGGGGGGGAAGCGCGCGCCGCCATTGCTGCGGCCCGGGGAGGGGGGGGGAAGCGCGCGCCGCCATTGCTGCGGCCCGGGGAGGGGGGGGAAGCGCGCGCCGCCATTGCTGCGGCTCGGGGAGCCGACAGGAGCCCCGCGCAAGCCATTGCTGTGGCCCGGGGAGCCGACGGGAGCCCCGCGCAGCCATTGCCGCGGCTCGGGGAGCCGACGGGGTGCTTTGTCCCCGCCCGCCGCCGCCGCGGCAGGAGCGGGGAAACTCCGTCCCTGCCCGCCGCCGGCGCCACGGGCGCGGGAAAGCTCCCTCCCCGCCCGCCGCCGCTGCCGTAGGAGCAGGGGAAGCTCCGTCCCTGCCTGCCACCGCAGGGCAGCGCCGACCCGGGGTGACCGAGCCCAGTGGCAGCGGCGGCCGGCCCCGAGCGGCAGCACCGGGCTGGGCCACCTGGCCCCGTCAGCGGCCCCTAGCGGGCCGAGCCTGCACAGCCTTAGCTCAGCCAGTAAACCCCGCCCTCCCGCGGTTCTGTTACTAATTGCACGCGGGTCCTCGCTGCGAACGACAAAGCGGCTTATATTCGTGTGCGGCTTATCTATGGACAAAAACCGAAATATTTGCCAACACCCAGAGATGCGGCTTATAGTCAGTGCGGCTTGTATTCGTGAATTTACTGTAATCCGTAAGCGAACAAGCTTCCTAGAAAATGTCATATAATCTATTTATAACAACAAACCACTGACATACCAGAACTCTATAGTTCAAATCACAGATTTCAATATCCAAAGCACATACTAAGTAGGCATCACAGACTCTCTGTCCCTAGTTTGCAAAGGGAGTTAATTTTTTTTAAGTTCACAATAAAATATTTATTATTTGATTTAAATATTCTTAAATAAAAAGCATTCCGTGTTTAAAATAGCATCTTAAATTAATCTGGCCAATTTAATCATCTCTCAGCTCTTTGGCTGCTTCAGTGGCCTGTGTAACCTGCTCAGTGGTAGGCAATTTCTGCAAATACAGAATAATATCCATTATACTAGTTTGGGAGAGAAGAATAAAAAAGAGCCATGGAAAAGAGGACAGCTTCATTTCCAGATACAGTTTTCAAAGTGCAATCCTTCTGGTCAGTCTCTATGCAGACTGCAACAACAAGCAGTCACCTCACAAAGATTAAGGCTGACATTAGATGTTCCTTCTCAGAAACAACTGGGGATAATCATATCCTGCTCCCAAAAATATGGGAACCCAGCTGATGGTGCAGGTAACTATCACAAGTGACCATTTCTAACCCTGTGGCCACTTAGAAATCCTGCCTTGACAGCAAGCCCTACGCAGAATAAGTGTATTTTATTATTAATAGTAATTAATTTTCACCTTACAGTCCTTATTTTATTATCTCTACAGTAGTTACATTGGCTTGCTCAATGCCCTAATTTTTCCTCACTCATGGCCATTTAAAATAAGCTTTATGAAACTTGTGAGCTTGCTGAGTTGAGGAGTTCTTTCTTTTCAATGTGTATGCTTGTCTGGCATTTCTATCCAAGCTTCTACAGCTCCGCTTAAGAGTTAAAAACTGTAATAAAATTGAAATATGTTAATATAAAAATGAAGAATGGGATTTGTCTTACCATATTAAGAAGATTAAGCAATGGCTAGATAGTCCTGGACCATCTAGGGTTTAACTTCTGCTTGTCAAAGCTGCTTCCTCATCTCTATAAAGCCACTGGATTATAGCCCTTTTCCAAGGTCAGACTACTCTGCTCTGCAAGTGGAAAACATGAAAGAGATTTATTAGGCAGCAATATACATCTATGCATTTTATCTTTCTGCAGTCTAAACACCTAGGATATGCTTGAGGCAGAGTTTAAGAGGAAATCAAATGAATTATAAATGATGATTAAATACAAATTGATTCAAAACTGATGGGGTTGCATCATTTACATCATCAGCAATGTTGAGTGCCATTTTTAAATGTTACCTCTTTTTTTGAACATGTGTCATACAGCATCTATTAGCAAGATATCATTGTAGATCAGACTAGCTTTCAATAGGAAGGTGATCACAAGCAGGCCTGATATTACAGTGAGCTTTTAAAATTGTAACCAGTTTATAGGAAGTAGCTGAGGTGGGAACAAGCATCTCCACAGCTCTCGTGGCCACATAAATGCAGACACAGTGTGTATTCCTGTACATATGTATACACACATACATATCTCTCACATATATAATACTGAACAAAAAAAAAAAAAAAGCAAAAGTAAGAAATCTTTTCTCAGAGAGTACTTTGCAGGCAGATAAGGGACTGACAGCTATATAAAGAACATTTAAACACATAAAGTGAAACAATGGTATACAGTTCTGCCAAACAAAACACTGACAGAAAACTAAACCAGAGAGGTTCCCAGGATAGGTCACTTCAGACTACATCCATAGGCATTAAAAACAACATAACATAATTTCCAATATTGTCATGCACAGTATTTCTCCTGTGTAATCCCAAAGGCAGGGTCAGTGTTACAATTCCAATTTTGTGCCACACACCATCCTTCACCTCACTGGAGCCCTAAGTAAAAGTTTCTGTTTGGTAACAAAAACTGTATCCTAAAGGTTAGTATTGACCAATTCATTCTTGTCCATTTATTAAAAGAGAGCAAAGCTTTTAAAGCAAAGAAATAGAAAAAAAACTTTGCAGATAAAAAGTGCAAGCAGAAAAATCTGTTTCTCAGTCTTTGAAAACAATTTTGTAACAAAAATAAAATATTCTAAGCTTTATGACAAATTTTGTAGGCACACTTCCCACAATGAACAACTTCAGTTACTCTTGGTGTCTGTTTTCTTCTTTTCTTGCAAGCACTCACAGCTAGTCTTGGAAAAAAGGGGGGAAAAGCACCAAACCCACTCAGCAGATGACACAGAAACTGTCCCCATGAACAAAATGAACCAAATGGATAAGATTGTTTTCAGATAAACTCAAGCAGCCTGTGTTTATTATGAAAGTGTCACACTTACACAATTGAGAGTTAAGCTATAATTTATCACACACTTGATATTCTAAAAATCAACCCAGACAACAGATTCTGATACCCAAAGTTGCATTCTCCCTCTCGACTCGCCCCTGCTTGGCTCTGGTGGGCACCAGCACTCCTCCAGCCCTGTGCTCGCAGCTCTCTGCAGCCCAGCACTGCAGGAGCAGCTTGCAAGCCTTCTTCATCCCTGCCTAACATCTCGAGTGCAAGATTATAACTATCAGAGCCCCTGGACCTTATTTTAGACTGCTTTATTTATAACATGAATTTTTCTGCAGGTTCTCATAAAAATCTGCTGAGGATTTTTATGTAGCAAAAGAAATAAAGCCAAAAAATTACAATTTTCCCTAATCCTTAATCCTGAAAATTCTTCCTAAACACTATCCTTAATGAGTTATTTAAGTGTGTACCTGTAAACAAATGTATGATGTTAACAGATCAAGGAACTCAGAAGTGAGGATTTTTAGAGCAATTCTCCCTGCAGTACTGACACAGTGTCCCGGTTTAGCTAGAATGAAAACCCTACCTGTCCCTTAAATTTGGTCCTAATAGAAGTGGACCTATTCAAATAGGCTGCAGAAAATTGGAAGCAGCTTGGGAAGATGAGATTCCTCTGATGAATGTCACAGTACAGTCCTGTACATGGTGGAGGAAATTGTTTAAAGTGCTTTCCATCTATTTGTAATTTCTTACTCCCTCTGTGCATTTTGGGATGCAGTTTTGCCTATCATCCTTTGCTTGAGATCTGTGCTCACCCCAGCCCAGAATAACTCCATAATATGTCATTTTGGATCATGTACTTATCATACCGTAAAGATCCTCAGAATCAAATTCCCTCAAAAAATGTCATCCAAACCCTTGTGTATTGTTTAGGTTGACACAGGCTATTTAAATGGTAATAGTTGCAAATGCTGGCGTGTGGTATTTCTCCTGAATATGCTATCGCTGCCTCTCTCTGAAACCACCACCAGTTATCTCAAGCTGAAGGTTAAACAAAATCTCTAAGCATCTTTAAATTGGATTAACCAATATGATCAAAGTTTGACGGTTTCATAAATGTCAGCATATCTGCAAATCAGGACTTGAAACCTCTAAATAAAGCCAGATCCACACCTTTTTCTATTTAGGGATCTTAAATGCTGCTTGACTTTCAGGTTTAGAGTGGAAAAAAATAAAGTATTGATTAACTGAAAAAAAAAAAAACAACAAGAAAAAATTATGGGTTTAGGTAGACCTTAAAAAGAATGTTGTTGAAGTTAATTCCATCTATCTATCTAACCTAAAATATTTTATATCATTTAGTTCTTAAAACAAGATTTTTGAGCAATACAATAACTTTAAGAAGAGACAAAACTGAAAGGATTTCACTCTTCCTGGTGATACTGTGTTAAAAAATCTCATTATTTCTCTCTATATACAAATTTATTTCCAAACAGCTGTAGCCCTTCATATAGGCACTAAAAAAGACTGAAGGGAAAGCTATGTAGTAAATCTTTCACTTAAGTGCTCTCGTGTTTATATCTCAACAGAATGAAAACACCTCTAGAGACAGAAAAATCATTGGCAGATTATGACCCACCCCACTGGAAAATTGATTTACCAAAGTGACTCAAAGGAAAACTTCACCTGCTACCTGCAGCAGTTATCTATTTCAGTGATTCCATCCCACACACTAAAAGGCTGGTTGTATTTCGTTTTCAGAATTCATATAACTGGAATGTATTTTTATAGGCCTCACATGCACAGCCTCATTAAGAAGAAGAAATCAACATCAACAGGAGTCAAAGGAACTTAGATTCAAGAGGCAAAGAGATTACCAAAAGCACACAGCCAAGGGCCTTTCTTAAATTTCTGAAAACCATCAGTGGCCGTGCAAACACTGCCTTTGCCAATGCCAAGTGCTCACCTCCTTGGGCATGGAGCTTGCACACCTCTTGCCTGGTTTGCAGTCATCACCTGGCTCTGCCTGGCAGTGATTTACTTATGGATGTTGGTCCAGCTGCAATCTTGATCACAGAATTTGTTATGAAAGCAATTGCAAGCATTTAATAATCACTGTGTATATAACAGCTGGAAACACCTCATTTATAAACAGTTTTGGTGGTAGTTGTAATCTGTGTCACAGGGCAACTACTCCTCCTTTGGCAAGTTAAAAATATATGTATTTTTAATAGATTGACCAATATGGAACAAAAACCACATCAATTTTTACAGATTTCCTCTCAAATCCTTCTGGATCAAGCCAGCATAACTCTATTGATTCAGATAACTACACTATTTTCTATCACTTGAGAGACCAGTCACATTTTGCTTCATGGTCAGATATGAATAAACTGCTCATAACAGCTATGGAACTCAATATTTCTATTTTATAGCTACTTTTAATAAAGCATACATGCCCCAGTATCACAGGTATTAAATGGTATTTGTGTTCCTATGTCATTAGAGTAACAGATTTATTTGATGCAACCACCTGAGGAATTAAGATTTAGCACCTTGCATTGCCAGTAGCTAAAGAAAATGTCTAATAAAGTGGAGCACATAACTAAAACAAGTGTCAAAACTCTATTTCTCTTTATAGTGAGGAACACTGATATACATACACAGAAATACTTCCTTTCAGCCAAGAGTGGCAGTAATTCTAAGATCCTCTCCAAATCATAAAAGAGATTCCCATAAATTCAAAAATTTTGGTTTTCTTTCCAAGTAATCAGTTAGATTCCAGGTCCTCAGATTTGGTTTACATAGTTCCCAAAACTGGTACCTTGCTGCTGGGACCTGTGTACCACAAGGAGAAAATCTCCCTTTATTAATAGTCTCTGATGATAAATATTAAACCACTGCAGCTCCAAAAACTTTTATTTTCCATTTCCCCACTAATCAAAGGCCACGTGAGCAGAGATCTGCTTTGCATGTAGCCTTGTAATATTCAATCAGACTCTCAAACACATATTGTAACATAGCTGTAGTTAAACAAAGATGCTAAGCCTCCAAGAGCATTGCTTACATCTTAAAATTTGACAAACAGCATGCAGAATCTTAACCTGTATCCTACAGAATATAAAGACAAGGCAGTTGAAACATTTAACAAGACACACGAGATCAAAACAGATTTTGCTGCTATGCTGCAAAATGAAGACACATGGGTATTCATCTTTGTCTGCATGTCTCTCTCACCACAGGGTGTTACTTTAATTTCCCATAAAATGCTTTAGCATTTACTTTTTTCCCTGACAATGAGTTCCATAAAGTTGCTCCACCTTCTTTGTTCACCAGATATTGTGTGTGTAACAAAGTTTTTTTCCTTGTGTTCCTTGTCTAGGTACGTAATCATCGTTTTCTTGCCGGTCAGTTTTCTGACGCCTTCTAGCCAAGCTTTGCACACCACATGCCTCATTACTAATATGATCTGTGACCTGTGAGAACTGTGGGGCTTGAGTTTTTTGCCCAATTTATTTTTTTATTTCTGCATTTGACAAATGTAAGGATGTCTGCACTGTACTACAGGCCACATACCTGACACTATTCTGATCCAGCATCTTCCGCACAAACCATAGCAGAAGAAAGCCTTTGTCAGTCATTTGGAGCAATTCAGCTTTCCCTCTCTTAATGGTCTTAATCTTCTTCCTACGCTGTGAATAACTGGATGAACAATTATATTGGGTCTGGCTGAGCTGGAGATCATTTTCCCCATCAGCCCTCACAGTGCTGTGCTTTGCATCAGGAGCTGGAAAGGTGTTGATAACACCCCAGAGTTTTGGCTGCTGCTGAGCAGGGCTGGCACAGCATCAGCACTGTCTCTCAGCATTCCAGCCTGAGGCAGTAGGCTGGGAGTTAGCAAGATCATGGGAGGGAACACTAATAGCACAGTGGACCCACATTGACCAGTAGGATTTTCCAGACCATCAGCTCAAAAACAAAAGCTAAGAGGAATTGGAAGTGGGGGCATTCTTTGTTTACAGCATTTCCCTTCTGGACCCACCGGTATGAGAGTTGAAGCTCTGCTTCCTGGCAACTGTCCAAACACCTGCTAATGAGAAGCAGAAAATTAAATCTTTGGGGGTTTATTTTCCTTTGCTTGTGCACTCATAACCTTTTGCTTTAGTAACCTGCCTTATCTCAACCTTGCTGATCTCCCATCTAATTTTCTCTCCCCTGAACAGCTGAGGAGGAGGAGTGAGAGCGCAGCTTGGTGTGGGCTAGCATGCAGCCAAGGTCAGCCCACCACAGTCCTTTTTGGTGCCCAGTGTGGGTGAGACCATGGCAGTTTCACATTAATCATGCTGCAGCTATAGCAGTTATTGGGTAGCCAGTTCCTGTGCAGGACAGGGAGCTGGCAGCTGAGCTGCTTATCTCCTTATTTGCCAAGTTTGGGAACAGGCTCACACAACCAGTGGCTCTGGGCTTTACCCTGGCACTGATTGCCTTGCTATGCTGGGCAAGACGTTTGTTTAAGGAAGATCTTGTGAGCTCCCCAGGAAAGCAGACCACTGCAGATGAAGGTGTACAGTACCTGAGAGATTTAGAAGTGCTGGAAGTCACCTACAAAAAAAAAGTTAGTGTAGAAAACGTGACAGTGTATTGGAGAAAGATTCTTCAACTGCCTGAACTTGTATCACAGAGGACTGTGGTCAGTGGTGGTGAGCAAACATGAGAGAGCTCTTCCCAGCATTGTCACTGGAGATGAGTAAATGGAAGTCTAAAATGCATGAAAGCACAAAAGGGTAATCCTTTTAGGCTTAAAAAGTTATTTCCTACAAGACTTGTATAGGGAAATTGATATGTTAAGGTAACTCATGAAATTAAAATACTGGAAGAAAAGTACACCATTCAGAGTTTAACTAAAGGACTCAGTATATGAATTAAAACATTTGTCTTGCCAAAAGAAATGCCATCAGATGGCCTTACATTTAAAAAAACCAAATAAATCAGAAATTAAAACATGCCTTTCGGGTTTTTTGTAGTTTCATGCTAACACCTCAATATTTCTGATCTCATTTGTGACATAGTAGAATATATGAATGTAACATGATAAGCTTTAAAACTGCTGACATAAAATTCAAAATCCATTTTACACTTTTGAACCAAATAACTTTGGAAGTAGAGTGTGTTTGCTGGGTGAATTTCAATGACTTCTTCCAATTTTAATACAACTGCATAACAATTACCATATTTGCAAAACAAAGAGCACAAACCAGAAAAGCATAAAAAGAAATGGATGATGACATTTGCATTCGCAGAGTACATTCAATGTAAGTTTGATTTTTTTTTCTACTCAGCATCACAAATGTGTTTTGAAACCTCAGTGTAGTAAGCATTATGTGTTCATTTGAGGAGTTTCATTTGCATTTAATTTGCCTTCAATAGCTGGATAGGATATTAATTTTGAAGGCTTATAATAATTTCTTATGAAATAATACTATGATCTAGACATGAAAAATCTACATATTTTTACATTTTTCACACCACACCATCCTATTTTATTATATGCCTAAAAGTAGAAACTCTTAGGACAAAGTAATTTCATTTTTTTTAAAAGTATGCTCTATATTTCAGGATTTCCCTTGAAACTTATTAACCCATGGCAGCCTTTACTAGGGTTAGGATCCCAGGTTCTGGAGGGAAGAACAGTCACTAGTGGTGTAGCACCATTGATTTGATGACTGATCAACAGAGAGTCCTTAACTGCAAGCCTTGTCCACTTTAATAACCAAGAAATGTATAACAAAGGGTGATAATAGAAGAAATTCATTGTAGTAGACTTGAAGGTGGGAGAGAAAATGATTCACAGAAATGGGAGGTTATTCCAAGAATTAATGCAGCTGTAAAGCTTGATAGCTCTGCAGACAGACAGCAAGCACAGTTATCCCAACTTTTGTCACTAAATTTGATTTCTTTTTTTTTTTTTTTTTTCAGATTTACCTTTTCCACAATAATGAAACGGTACCACATAGGAAATAGGAGCAGTGGGGAAACAAACATTTCTTACTGCAACCAAGCTGGAAATCTTTAAGTTGCCCAGACATCACAAAAATGGATAATAGGAAAGCAAATAAGTACTTAGCTAGGTTAGGTTTAACAAAACTAGAGGGAAATTAGGGTTACACGGGTAAAAGAAGAGCAAATGAGGAAGGGAGACCACATAGTGTAGTATATATCAGGAGTTTACAGACAAGCAGAGAAATATTTAGTCAAAATAGCAGCAAAAGCAAAATACCCTACTATAGTCAGAGGAAAAAAAAAATTAGCACAAAGGCATGGTTGAAAAGCCCTTTGCTCATGTCCCATGAGTGGTTCCCCCCATGCGTAAACAAATCCTCACATTCAAACTCCTATGAGCCTCTTATTCCAAACACAGCAGATGCTGTGTTTGGAATAAAACAAACACACAATATGTGTTTGGAAAAACACATAAAAACACAAAACCCCCGACAAACAACACATAAAATCCCAAGATCTTCCATCCAGTTTAAATGGGGGTCAAGCATCTCTTTCTATATCTGCAAGTCCTTTAAGAACTTTTTAAAGCAACTGTTTAATGGACTGTTGTGGGATGGAATTTTTGTAGAGACTGCATTGAGAGGTCTCCCCAAATTAATGGTAATGAATTAATTAGGGAATTTCTTTTGGGAGAAATTGAAGAAATTAATCATGTATGTAAAGCTGCAAGTGTTCCTGAAGAATCAACACTCTTCCTGGATTCTCTGCTGTCATGCCAACTGCACCAGTGCTAGTTCCTCATGACAGAAAAAGAAAGAGCTGGTATTCATGTTGGTCACAATTTAAAATATTGGCCACTGGGAGTCTTGTTCAGTTAAGAGATTTGTGATCTCACAAATTTCAACAGTTAAGAGAGAAAAATTAGTTCATGTCATTTAGGTATCAAAGGAGGCTGGCAAACAGCCGGCTGAATTTAATGGATCATTCAATTCAGTTTTTAGGGTCAGAAATAGATAAAGTTCAGTGTACTCAGAAAACATTCAGGCATAGTAGGTATTACTTTTAATAGCAAATTCATCATTGTGGGAGATCTGGCTATGGATTAATTAAAAGGAAATTCTAAATTTTAGACCATTTTTTAGAAATAGGTAAGGAATATATGCAGAAGCCATTTCTGACAGGTCCACAATGCAATTTATAACCATACAGCATCAGGACTTAAACCTCTCTACACAAACTTTAATCCAACCACTTTTGTTCCTCCTTTTTAATTTTTTTTTTTTTGAAGAGAGAATTCATTACTTGTTAAACACTACTTGAAAGATGGGGGAAGGAAATCCTACATAATTTTAAGGGGCTGCCATTAAGAGTGGGAATGATTGCATTCATAAATTTGTTCTGATCCTACACCTGACTCCAATGACGCTCCTTCGTAAGTTTAGAGATCCACCCACACTACCATACACCCACGGAGTTGTAAGACTGCTGGCTTATGTAACTTCCTAATTCAAGGACTAATGAATGTTGGCAGTTTTTATTCCCAAGTGCATTTTTTCTTTCCTGATTAAAATTCAATCCCTATGAGAAATAGAACTGTATGTTATCAGACAGCTCTAGACAGAATATCTAGCACCTTTGCAGCTGAGTAGAATACCACAAAATCAGAGAGGATTTTGAAAATCCATCTGCATCTCTCTTTCTGTATTCAGAGTTAAAATAACATCATTCACTCTCAACATTTCAGAAAGTTGGACTTAAACTGCTTCAAAATGCAAAGTCAGGTCAGTCAGGTCTTAACCAAAGTAAGATCATAAAGTCATTGTTTTTTATAAAAGTAGTGAGGTCATATATGATTACAGAAAGCCCATTCAATAGCTCACTGCAAAGACAACTCCACAAATTTCCAGGAACCTGAATCATGTGCAGTCAACCACAGCCTCCCACCCATTCCGAGGGAATTCCTCATCCCAATGAATTAAGTACAGCCTTGAACTGACTGGTTGTATGGTCTGTGACAGAATGTACAATAATAAGAAAACTCACTGTAAGATTCCAGCTTTCTTACACTTACAACCTTATTTGAATACTTACGAACAATTAATAAGTAAAAGTATTAAGACTAGAATAAATGGAATAATCACAAGACCAAAAAAGGAAGTATTATTGGTCACTGATCAAATGCGTTACTTTATCTAAAGCATCATTACACACTCAGTCTTGCAATGTAGAGGACATGTACTAACCCCTGTGATTTGCTTGCGGACAAAGATGCACAAGAACAAATGCTGACAAGACTGGCTGTGAGATGACTGTGTTGGAGAGAGTTAAGTTAGTGATTTGTAAACTCATAACTATCATCCCCTTTGTTCCCTCTTCTTGCTTTTATGCTTTAATGTGATTTTGTTTTGCTGTGAGATTTTGGCGCATTTGGTAAAACCTGAAGCATGACTAAATTTGAGCACAAAAGAAAATCATTAAAATCAATGTTTGAAAACTTCAGCACCTAGAAGTCCTATTTTATAATTAGATCTACTTTTCTAAATACATCTAGATTTTTGACCACTTCTCATAGTATATAGCACCTAATTTATCACCTGAATAGGCATCACTTTCCTATGCAGCTCATTCTGGGAAACAACACAAAATCTGTTCCCTCTGAATGAAAACTACATTACAGAAACTCCCCTACAGCTGCTCTACACTTGAAGTTTGCTTAAAACAATGGTACAGCTCATTGTTAAAAAATATAAATTACTCCCTACAGATGTTTATGTTAAACTATTACTCATGTTAATAAGTCAAATGTTCAAGGTTAAATATCACTGTAGTAGTGAGTTACATTAATTGATCTGCAACCAGGGATGGTCAGGTGTCCTTTACTCTGATGATCAGCACCAGCAGCATCATTACCTTGAAGAACAGGCTATGGTTCACTAGGGATAAATACAGTATCTTAGCCAATCACACTGCCCAGGCTGCTGCCACACAATTTGCACCGACAGTCCCTCCTGTGAGCTGTCCACAGCCAGCTGAAATCCCAAACCAGACAGATGGGAATTCCTTGGCTCGTGATAAAAGCAGCAAACTTCCCAGGCAACAGCTTTTGCCCAAAAAATATCCAGAGAGATTTTTAAAAATCTTTAGAAACAGAATAGAGATTAACTTTCCATTATTCTAAAGTTTTGCTAAAATATGGCCATTTCTTTGGATGCAAGATAGGGAGTCACTTTTGAAAAGTCTATCTTTGCTGGCAGGTGGGAATAAAGTCGAGTGAGAAGGCATAACTTTTGGAAGAAAAGAAACTCAGAAGCTTCCTATCTCTTTGACTGAAAACGCCATCAATACCCATTACCATCTGGCATGGCAGAAATTCGTATTTTCTCAAACAGTGCTGTGATCATGTGAAGTAAATAATTTTGAGTGATGTAAGACCATTCTCATAAGGAACATTTAAGGGATTTCAGAGGGAAAGAAACCATTACCATGATATAATAAAAGATACAACTGCAATAAATTTTTGTTTAAAGACTACAAAAGAATGCAACTAAGATCAAGGCTTAGAAGACTGTTTACAAAAATTAAAAATAACTGTGTTCACAGCTAAAAATATCATTTATATGCAAACTGTATGAATTCTAAAGCCTGTATAGGACTGAGAACTACCTCTTCATATTAAAAAAATAAATAACCTGTGCAAGGTAATAAAGAGCAAAATTAACAGATGCTACTGGCCTGTGTTTGGAATATTTGTTTAGCTTGACATAAATGAGAGGAGAAAATCTGGAACAGAACATTTAACACCAGGTTTTTTCTCCCCTGGCACTAATGTAGAAGAGGCAAAAATGGAAGACAAAGTCTAGCTTCTAATTACTGAAAAGATTCTGGGATAAGAATGGAAGATCTTAGCCATTACTTCTGTTGTTTCCAGGAACAGGCACAGACTTGCAGCACAGAAACTGAGGTTGTTTGGAAGGAAACTATTGCTCTTCAAAACTCATCTTTTTTGTTTTTTGATAGAAAATACTTCAGGAAGGATATAGCACACTACATTTTGCTTCTGAGAAGTTTTTCAGCCATGAATTTAGACAATCTTTACTTTTACTATGCAAAACACACTGGTGTAAATTGGTAGAACCCAACATATTTAAGTCTGTTTGTGGAGTGGTTAGGAAAGGACAGAAGTTTAAAATATGTGAGTCAAATATTGATAAAAATTAGTTTCCCAAGATTATGTTTTGGGAGGTAGCAGATGTATAATGCTCCTGAAAATGAAATGGGCTCTGACAGGTATGCTAAATTCTGCTTAGATAGCGTTCAGTGGGAACTAGCCCTCCTTCATAATTTAAATTACCACTCTGTCACATTTTAATGCAAGAAACACGGCCTTCACTCACAGAAATTCCCCAGTTTTTTAACTGCAGGGGACCAGTAGGTCCTAGTTTTTGGTTTTATGATTATGATTTCCCTTACCTTAAGAAAAAAAAAATTAAACAGCAAAAGAAAAAAACCCATAGAATCAAATACATATACAATCCTGCTTTAAAAAAAAAAACAAAAAACAAAAGAAAAAACTAGTTCCTGCAACCTGTATATTTTAATAGAGCACACCATAACTAACACTGAGGCCAACATCAAATGGCTCAAGTGCTTCTGCATTTTATGTGCATTTATTGTAGTATGTATGTTTGAGATACATTATTTAGTCTTATTAGTGATTCTTTCTGAGTGACTAATACTATTTTATGCTATTATAGGCTAATCTAAGCTAATTTTCTGTGGATTATTCCTAATTTTCCATGGACTCTCTCCGAGATCTAACCAGAGCAACACCTTTCTCATCTAGAATCACAAGGCTGTCTACAGTTACCTTCTTTCTTGTGTGAGCAAATGGAATTATTAAACCAAAAGTAGATTAGTGGCTATCTCAAATATGTATTTTCTTTAAAAAATATCCTTCAAGTGATTCAGATTTTATTCAGGATTTTATAGCAATATTTTACCTAAGAATCCCTTTTAGGAAACACTAATAACCAAGAAAGTAATTTCTAAATAATGAGGGGGCAAAGCCTGTTTAAAAAAAAATCATTGTAATTACTATTCTCTTAAAAAAGAAATTTTAAATCAGTTTTCTGTCAGACATTTTTAATAAATACCTAATGGCAATGAAATATCACCCTCCAATGAGTCAAGAAGCCTCTAGTATGCAAACAATCTTAGGAAGATGAGTAGAGTTGATGAGATTAACTGCAGTATTTAAGCGTCTGATTATTAGCTCTAAACTAATGAAGGGGTTAAAACACAGAATTGCTCAAGCTATTTGTAATATTTGCTACAATTATTAGCTAAGTCACAGTACTTTCCAGCTTTGCCATGAAAAATTATGGTTGCAGGATCTCCAGGACTCTAGTGTAAGCTTTTGTCTCTTGATTTAATTTTTCTTACCTCCTCTGCTCCAATAATGCAAATTACACTAAGAGACAACACTGTAGCTTTACTCAGTTCTAAACCACCACATATCTTTACAACAGTTTGTACAACTGAAGGCGTCTTGGTAGACAGACTTGAAATTTTCTGATCAACTTTGTAAACTAAAATATTACAGCAATTACCCTCTATTTCTTTGAAAATTGTGTTGTCCAGGGGGCTATCCTTTCATTATTTTCTTAAAAAATATAATCTTTGGTGAAATTAATTCAACAAGCACAGCAATGCAAGTCCTTTCAGTTTGGAACCACTTTGTGTCTATTATGAAAACACTGCATTTAATTACTGAATTAATTACTTTACAAGTATACAAACCATTGCAAAAATATATTTAGACTTCTATGAAAATTTGCTTCAACTGTCTTTATCCTTTCCTGTAGCTCTTAATATTTTTTTCAGAGATATTTTAACTTATAGACATTCACCATAATGGTTAAGCCATTGCAGTTTTGTCACAAGCAAAATTTTCCCTTCTGGTCTGAGTCTGAACATTTCAGAGGCTCCAAACCTGATGAGCTCAGCCAAGTGAGAAAGGGACATCTTAAGGGCATACAACAATTGACAGCTGCTTAGACACAATTAAGTGCCTATATCTTTTGGATGAATGGTCAGTCCAACCACTGTAAAATTTTCTAGATCCAATCCACAGCCATTAATAAAATATTATGACATTGCTTGGCACAACCTATTAAATTTAACATAGCAGTTGTTTTGGATATTTACCATGTATTATGTGAGATATTTTATTATCCCAAATACAAATATCCACCTAGATTCCAACATTAGCGGACTGGATACGGAACACCAAACCTTTAGCAGCAAATGATGACAAGTTAAAAAAAATCCTTGAAGAACAAAATACTTTGCCACAAGTTTGAAGACCCAAAGTATAGAAGTGTATGACCTAGATCTTTACAGCAACTGGTCAGTAGCTGCATGCTTGACTCCAGGTAGCCTCATTTCTAGAAACTATATTATGTTTCACTATTTGCAATGCAAACTCTTTTACCAGGTAAATTCAGAATCCCAGAAAGAAGGCACTCTGCCCCATTAATCCTTTTCTAAGATCCTGGGCAGGTGGTGAACACCAGACAATGCAAAAGGAAAACAAACCCAGTAGCTGTCTAAGAATTGAATTATTTTGATCAGTCCACTTAGCACATATTAAAAAATAAAAATGTCATCACTTCAAACAGACAGAAACAGCTTGTCTTTTCTCTGGTTGTAATTATCGGGTTGGTCGATCTAATTCTGACATCAATTTCACAAGTGATCCTCTGCTCAGGGTTTGCCAACAAAAATAATTTGGATGTGAAAACTAAAGGCTGGTTTGCTCAGCCAATACTTTATTTCCTTCTCCTGCTTGATATATAAACTGCACTTGAAATTTCATCTTTAACAGTGATCACTTAATTAAATAACATACAGATGTTTTAAGTTGTTCAGCTTTCCTGGAATTTGATGAAAAGGGGTGTAACAGTTGACAAGCACTTGAACTTAAAAGAGAACATATCTTTGATGTCAAGTGTGTCTAAAGGATTCTCAAGTAAGAGTAATATGAAAATGGGCTCACCACCACTCAATCTATTCCCAACAGTTACCTGCTGGTCTAAGTGCCCCTACACCATTATAAAAACCTGTCAAGCGTTCAAAATCAATTACACACAGGATGTCAAATGCTGCCACGCCAGCTGTCCTTTTGGTGCCTGGCAGCTCTCACTGCCCATTTCCAGTTAAAAACACATCGAGCTACGCTGTTTTTTCTCAGCTGTGATTCACTGCAGCGCAGAATCTGACCTCTACATACCTTCATACACAAACATGAATACTTATACACAACAATTCTATTCTTAATATTTGCATAATTACAGGTAAAATGAAAAATTAAAGATATTTCAGGACATATTAACATCAAGCTACAATTTCAAGGGGAAACCATTAAGCACTTAAGTTGTTCATGTGTGTTCCCTTTTTCAGTGATTGTATATGACACTAAAATGGAAAGGCAGATTTCAAATATATCTCCTGCTGTCTCTTCTACACAGCACATGGACTTTAAAGCATTTATTTACCATGACATGCAGTAGGAATGAATAGTGCAATTATCAAAAGATGTGAGTCCGAAAAGGATGGCCAAAGAAGCAGCCCTCCCAATCTTATGAGTCATGTATTACTCTCAGTGCTAAAAACTGTTTCAATACCCATAAACTTGGAGGGACAAGGTGCTTACCTAGGTATTGATAACTATATTTTATTTGAATAGTACTGAACTATAAAATAAAACATCCCATCATTAAGCCCCATCTTCTCACTTTGTGATAACTTATTTCATTTTACAGTTACTTATTGAGATAGGGTTCTTTTCCCTTTCCATATGTCACAATATGAATTTTGACATTATCTTTAGTGGAGAAACTTCTATTTGTGCCATTAAGATTTAATTCTTTCAGAGAAGTAAGCTCTTTTTCCAGGTAAAGCTTTTTAATGGTTTGCAGAATTCATAGAAGATGGTTTTATGGTCTTTCATTGAAACCAAAACTATAATGGAAACATTTTCTTTTCCTACAATGTTTTTCAGTCCAAAAGTTTTTAAAATCTTTTGAAACTTTTTGAAGAAAAATTGAGGCTTCTGAATTGAGAGCATCTGTTCCGACACAATTCTATTGCAAGAAAATATTCAAAATACTTTATTTTCAGTCCAGTGTGAAAAAAAGATCAAACCAAAGCTGTTGTGTGGAAGAACTGACATACCCCAAAAAAGCTGAAAAAGTTTACTGATAGTGTCAGGAACACTTGGTAATAAAAGTGCCAGAGGAATTAAACATGAGTTATTTGTCAAAAGCATTTGTACACACACTTACTGTGAGACTCTGCTGGAGTCAACACAAAATGCCCCTTTTGAAACATGATGCAAAGGGAGCCAACAGCAAAGCCCACTGTGCCATTTCAAAGGTGCATCTAGTGACAACTGCATTCTCCCAGCATTCATCAGATTCACACTTGCTTTGCAAAACCTCTATAAAATGACCCTTAGTATATTTTGAAAGGCCCTAGCCTTCCCACATAGCTGCTTTTGCTGTTCCCTGCAAAGCTGGGTCCCTTGCCAGCAGCCATATGTAGCTGTGAAATGGAGGTTAAGTCACACAGCACAGTGAGGCCCCAGCGCTGGGATTTTGGAAGAGTGTGACTCCACATGTGCTAATGAGCAGCATGATGACATTCTGTCTCTGATACACACCACATATTACAGCTATGGAAAGCTCTAGACATATTTTACTCTTGTTTTAAATCAGTAAGAAAGAGTGCCAAATGTTTGAGCTTTTTATTATGGAAAATTCATGTCTTGCTGAATATACATAACTAACAGTAACACTGAAAGATGAGGTCAGTCTTCCAAAAGATCAGTGTTTTTTCACATACATCCATTTTAAACAAATTCTAAACTTAATGTCCGTGTTTAAAATTGAAAGCATGCTCTCTAGAATAGTATAATCAATGTTGCAAATTATTAATACTTGTATTTGGAAACAAAAAAGGAAAATAAACTCCCAGTTTATCTCTACAGTTAGTCACTTGGTAGAGACTTCTCAAAACTGTTTCAATTGTCCCATGCACTGGCTATAAATAAAGCCCTCTTACAAAGTTTAGCAAGTAACAATTTTACCTGCCTCAGTTGGGCCTTGAGCACAATCTCTCACAAGACTAAATAGAATCCAAGACTTTGCACTTCACTATTCAATTAAGTTCTCCAGTGCTACAAAATAAAGAAGTGCTCATTAAATGTACTACTACTATTAATGGTTTGAGTGATAACAACAGCAGATGAATCATACAAATACATTTTAACAAATGAAACAGAGCAATTCGCTTTCTCTTCAAAACAATTTGACACTGCTGTAATAAACTGGTATTCTCTCAAATGAACATATATAATTGTTTCCAAGGCTACAGAAGGCTGCAGTCCTGAATAGGTTTTGTGTTCATTTTAATGTACTGAAACTTTGCACTCGTGGTTCAGAACAATGCTACTGACACGGTGGTGCCTATTGCCCAGAGCTGTCCCTTTTGTCAATATTGAATTGTCTGTGAAAGACAAAGAAGGATGAAGTGATCTTGTTGGATGCCCCGAATAAATTACTGGATGCAGATGTTCACATGATCAGTTTTAGAAACTTGTCACTGGAAAGCTGTAATGCTAGTATTTTTGAAAGTAGAATGATTTTGATTGTTCAGAAATGTTTCTTCATGCTTAGAAGCAGCTGCCTGCAATGCCCATCTGAAGAAAGTATTGTGGGACCAATAACAGAGAAAAAAATTAATGTTTGTTTCAAGAAAATGTCCCTTCAGTGACCGCACCAACTTAGAAAATGTCACCATCTATCAGAATCATAATCTCAACATAAACTACCATCTCCGAGAAAGGTCAGAAATCAAAATGAAATGCAAAAAAATCCTTACAAAGGAAAACAAATTGGTTCAAATACTAATAGTGCTCTACAGCAAGAATGCTCTACATGCAAATATGGTTGAAAAACAAGTTTTGGGAGTGCTTTCATGATGAACATGGCAGCAATGAGTTTTTGGTGGGGAATGACTCATTTAACAGCTGATAGGAAAAACAGTTCACTGCGACCTAAACCCCTGCTTAAAGAGCGGACCAAACTCAAAATGGTAAAGACATCAATTAAATAAAACTACAGTGGCTGCCACCAGACAAACTGAGGCCTTACTTCACATTACTTTTATACATGTACTTTATCAGCACATCTGTGCAGAGTGAGTTAATCTACCTCAACCAAACTGAACATAGCTGTTGTGACAGTAAACAAATGCAGCTGGGGAAGACCAACAATACAGAGAAGGGATTCTTTGTTCAGCTGACCTGCAAATGTCTGTAAAAACCTGTGAACTGCTGAGCCCAACGTTACAGAATTCTTTGAAGACTTGGAAGCAGAATCATAATTCCCCACTTTGTTTACTAAAAGAGTCTCACAAATCAGTTCTATTTGGAAAAGCTTCATATTGAAATTCTTTGAAACCAGTGCTTTCAAAGCTGGTTCATTTAGACCAGGAGAATTTGCATCCACTCCTGTGGGAGAATTAGTACACTGATAGATTTGGCTGCATGATCAGAGGAAATTTAAATGCCATATTACCTGCTTATAATGAATATTATTCCTCCTCAGCTCCTCTTCAGCTAGTAGGAACACTTCTGAGTTTGATTCACCAGAGGGCCAAGGGGAGCCAGGAAACTCACTGCTGGGCATGCTGAGAAAAGCACATAAAGAACGATGTTAAGGGCAAGTGCCATTTTATGTGCTTTTTATGCTGCTAGGCTGAAAAGTGGCAGCTACTGATAACCTGGTTGTGCATTTGAATGATGTGAGAAAGCCATTTACTTTGGAATTGAGAGGAAAGTCACAAAGGCGTGTCAGATAAATTACAGCTTGGCTGCCACTGCTGAGGCACAGACTGATGCCCGGTGCTTCCAGGACACCTTCTGCACAAAGCTCCATTTCATCCTTATGAAAACATGGAAGGACATGGAAAACACAACACACCTGGGTGGGCTGCTCTGCTTCCCAGCACTCATTTATGTGAAGAAGGTTATAATTTTCTGAATCCCTTTGCAGATTGCACTGGAGAGCACCTAGGATGTCTTTTGGCATAGAGAGCACCGTGGTCCTGCAGGTTTGGGAAGCCCGTTCCCATGTGTTGGCCATGGTATCCAGATGTGAAGGGCTGCCCAAATACAGGACAGATTGATGGACCTGCTCAACGGATTCTTCTGCAGCAGTGAAATGCACTAAGTAAGAAGAGACTAAGCTTATTTTTTCAGAAAAGAAGTCTATATATCTTCAAATAGGTATAGAACTGGTTGCTTTTGTGTCTTACACAGCGTAACAGGAATGAGGCATCCTTCACTGAGCACTGACTATGCATGAAGTGACATAGCTGAGTAATTTATTTAATATTTAGCACAGTTTTTTGTGATGCTCAATTCCTTGCTTCAACTTTCTGTGTCTTCCTTTCACATCATGACTGAACCAACACATTAAATGGTTCTTCCAGGAGGAAATAAACCAGCTGGCCCCTATGTCTTTGGTGAAAAGGCCAGAAAGAGAGATTTAGACCCCAGCAAGACATTTAAAGGAGAGATTATGGTTATTATTTTGGGGGCATTATGGACAATTGACCAGCAGAACACACCAGGCTACAAAAAAAGGCGATGTAGAATCATTTTAAAATGTTCCTAAAAGCATACAGGCACTCACAAAAGCAAAGACATGGATTTGAAGTTTATCCAGCCCAACATCAAAGCAAAAGCAATCTCATATATAAAGAGGAAAATGCATATGAGGTGTTACAAAGTAGTATATATTGAAATACATAAAATGGACTATTACCGGAATGAATCTCAGAAAAATACATTTTCAGGTTTCCTTTTCAGTGATATTCCATCTACTGCAGAATAATAACCTGCTATCCTTAGCTGGATAATTTTATCATTGTAAATGGTCTTTACTTTTGACTTACACATTACAGGATACTAAACTAAAATGACTTTAATTCAGCTTTTAGGAAATTGCAACATTTACAAGTTTGGCTTCTCTAAAGAATTTTCCTAATGCTATAAAGACAAAACTAAATGTTCACAGCCTGATAGATTGTACCTGTGTTCCTTAAAATTGCTTATCCATAGATTTCATAACACTTAATAGATTATAGGCAATGATGAGCCTGACTTCAATTGAAATGCATGTTTTAAAAAGGCACAATCTGTACGCTATTAAGCCAGAAAACCTCTAGACTGCTAATCCCTGCTACCATCTGTATTTGCAGGTTTGTAACAGAATGGGGACTGATCTCCTTCCTCTGAGACCATTTGCCAATTTTGTCAGTATTCAGTGCAGTGTAATATTATTCTCCAGGTAATGAAGCTTTGTTGCTTAGCAGCAGGTTCTTCTTGCATACCTGACAGTTTGGGCTAATTTAGATAGAAATTATTAAAATTTTAAAAAATACCCAAACCTGGATAAACCCCACCAATAAAAAGATTCTACTATTATCATCACTGGATATTGAAACAAGCCTGGAAAGAGAAGAATACAGTAAATTCACGAATACAAGCCGCACTGAGTATAAGCCGCATCTCTGGGTGTTGGCAAACATTTCGGTTTTTGTCCATAGATAAGCCGCACCCGAATATAAGCCGCTCTGTCGTTCGCAGCGAGGACCCGCGTGCAATTAGTAACAGAACCGCGGCAGGGCGGGGTTTACTGGCTGAGCTAAGGCTGTGCAGGCTCGGCCCGCTAGGGGCCGCTGACGGGGCCAGGTGGCCCAGCACGGTGCTGCCGCTCGGGGCCGGCCGCCGCTGCCACTGGGCTCGGTCACCCCGGGTCGGCGCTGCCCCACGGTGGCAGGCAGGGACGGAGCTTCCCCTGCTCCTACGGCAGCGGCGGCGGGCGGCGACGGAGCTTTCCTGCGCCCGTGGCGCCGGCGGTGGGCAGGGACGGAGTTTCCCCGCTCCTGCCGCGGCGGCGGCGGCGGGCGGGGACAAAGCACCCCGTCGGCTCCCCGAGCCGCGGCAATGGCTGCGCGGGGCTCCCGTCGGCTCCCCGGGCCACAGCAATGGCAGCGCGGGGCTCCTGTCGGCTCCCCGAGCCGCAGCAATGGCGGCGCGCGCTTCCCCCCCCTCCCTGGGCCGCGGTAGGGGCGGCCCGGGTCCCCCCTCTCCTCCCCGGGCCGCGGCAATGGCGGCGCCGGGCCCCCCCATCTCTCCCCTGGGCTGTGGCAGAGGAGGAAAGAGAGCTCTCCTGCCTCTCTCCCCGCCCCCCGTGCTGCCTGCAGGGAGCCAGGCTCCACCCGCGGTGCAACAGAGTAGCGATTTGTAACAATCGCAAAATGCCAACTTTGCAGCTGCTCGGCTCAGCACTCTGGCAGGCACTTCTGAGGTTGTATTAGCCGCTCCTGATTATTAGCCACATTTCCGGTTTAGGAGCAAAATCTTAGTCAAATTGGTGCGGCTTGTATTCGTGAAATTACTGTACTTTCTGAGGTCTGACTTGTACTGAAAAAATAATCTGACATTCTGAAAATACACAAAACTTCTTTAGCAACACATTGATTCTCAGAAAGCAAGAAACAAGTGGTGGTATTTAGGCACTCAGTGGGAGTGAGATACCAAGGCCAAGGTGAAAGAGTCAACGTGCACTGATTTTTTTAAATTATCATCTGCAGAAAGTAACGTTCACATCCCATTGCAGAATATTCTACTAGACTTGATATAGAAGCAGAAAGTACAAAATTCAGATCTCCAATTACATATACAGGCTTGGTGGTAAAAGCAACAGACTGGCTTGTGCTATCAAGGTTGACTCATGCAATTTTGCCCAAATTTTTCAACGGGACCTTGGTTGATTTATTTTATCTCAAAGAAATACAGTACTTAGCAATTCATTATCCCCAGCTTTTATCTACATAAGTGATAGCCACTTCTGCAGGGACTTTATCCTACATTGTACCCATTGTGATGCTGTGAAAAAGATGGTATCATAAATCTCACACTCTGTTGTAAAGCTTAGATTTAGGCTTCACTTTAGATAAGATGTAGCAGAACATGTTGAGAGAAAAGTAGACTGAAAAGAAGATTAATGACACATAATGGTCTGCTACCAAAATTTTCTGAAATTCACAAAAGGTTGGTACAAAAAAGTGTAAACAAATTGAGAGTTACAGAGTGAGATACAGAGTCAAACAAGCTTTACTGATTTGTTGGTATATTAGACACCCCTTCCCTGAGACATCCATTAATTGTTTTTTTAACAGGTGGTCTAGGATTTTACCTCTGAGAAAAGGTAAAAAGAATGTAAATAAAACAAGCTGAATCTACCAAATCAGATTCTCATGCTGCCTCACTTCTATAGTGAAACATTTCCCAGTTTAGGAAACTCACTCCCTTGCTGTATATACAAAAGCAAATTCTGAAATGGCAAGGAAAGAAGTGCCCTTCTTTCTTCATCTTTAAGCGTTTAAGCTACTTCCTGCCTTAACCACTGACTGAACAGATATAAAAGTATACACATTATCCACTCTAGTTCTAAATATACAGTTCTCAAGTATCTGGTGAATAGTACAGCATTTGACAATCTTTTCTGGACACAATATAGGTATTTCTCTCCACAAAACTAGACAAAGAAAAGAAGCTTACAGTGGATATAAATAAAGTCACTTAGGTTACTGACTTTTTAAAATACAATAAATCACTACAGCTTGGATTGCTTAACTTATAATAATAATATGGAGCATAGGCAGAAGAAACTTACTCTGAAGAAAACTAACACAAAAAAAAGCCCAGAAACAGCCCAGAAACAAACCTAGGTCTAGTTAAATTGAACCATCATATTCTGAGGTTTGGGTCTTGAAACTGTAGAAACAAGCAGCAGGTAATGGAATGAATAACTTGAGTCATTCATACTTGAGAAATGAGTACTTCTTTTCAGAGAATGAAAAGATGAGACTGATTAATTAGCTATTTTCCAATTTATATGCATGATATAGGTGAGACTGATGTTTTGATGTTTAACAGAAGAAATAATTATTTCACGTGCTTTTGTTTTTCCAACAGAACGTAGAAAGCAGATCAAAAATTGGACAGGAAAATTTCTTTTGGGATGGATGATTACATTTTCTTTCTGACCTAAAAGAATAAAACCGATTTTCTAATGAGCAAATTTTAAATGAGTTTTTCACTTGCAAAAATGACCACTATAAATGGACAGCTGATTGAAATTATTATTAGGAGGGAAATAGATGACAAAAGGTGTATTTGGCATCCCTCACATACAGTGGACAGTCAATCTCTATTTTCCAAAATACCCTTGTTTCTGTCACAGCTTTAGGTTCAACCACTCAATAGGCACTCTCCAATCTGATGACAAAATTAGGTGGACTTTTTTAAAGGAAAATTCTGCAGAAGTTGGTGTTTTGTGCTAGAACGAATGTTACTGAATAATCAAATTTAAGTAGTGGGTGGGTTTTACTCTGTGGAGCATAGGATAAAGTCATGATGGCTGATAGCAAACAGCACGTCACCATAGACTCACTCTCTCAATAATTAAGTTCTATTTCTGCTGGTGTTGTTTATCAGACTGCCATGGCACTGTAAAATTTCTTTGCAGTCTTAAAGGAGAGTAACAGCTGTCTTGCTTTTTTACAAAAAGTTCCTTTCATTCATGAAGACAACAGTGTAGAAAAACATTTGAGAGGTGACTGTCAGAATATTCAAGAAACTTTGCTATTCCTTGGTGGAATAGCAAACAAAATCAAAGTCAACTTTCAGTCCTTCTAAACCCAATCCAGCTGTGTGTCCTGACACAGTCCCTAGCCCATCTCAGAGGGAGACCCAAAAAAGCAGAAAGAAGAGGCAGCTGCTCTGGCCAGGATAACCAGCAGACCATGGCATGACACAATACCTACAAGTCTGTCTCAAGTCTTGCTGTCAGCTGTGCTTACATTCACAGAAAACAAATCTATGCTCATGCACACAAAAGCCAGAAAATTAAAATCAAAAACCTGTGAATTCATCATATTCTTTTTTCTAGGTTAACCATATCTATTTGAAGAGCTTCAGTATGCTCCTAGCAAATTAGCCAGTTAGTGAAAATCAATCTCTTTTTCAGAACCTCAGAACAAAGCCTCTTGCCACACTTTCTCCCCAGTAACACAAAGATATTTTATAGCAGGAATAGCTGTATTACTTTCAGTAAAGAGAAAAGGGAAGAAAAGAAGCTTAGCATACCAACAGATAAAATATGCTTCAGTTTTATCTTGTAAAACAGAAGTCAGAACCTCTGGGTTTGCATAGTGCAAATTAATGAAGTGGTATAAACTGTCCTTCAAAAAAATAAAATTAAACTTTCAGATTAAAAGACTTGTCACTGAATATTTTATAAAAAATAAATTTGTGTAAAGCCTTTGGCATTATGAAGAAAACACCTGAGTCTGAAGCAATAGAAACAAAAATATTTCACTGATTAAAAGTTCTGGAATTAATCTGCGATGTAGCCATCTAAATGTCATATTTTCATTTCCTGTCTAAAAGAGGATATTGTTACAATACATGCCTTTGTTCTGTCAATAGCAGATCAAAAGCAGACATGAGACAAGGCACAATTCTTTTTTCTCTGTTTATTACTTCACACCTGTTTATTCGTGACTCCTTGCAAAATGCTGAAGGCCTAAATCATAACCCAGCTTAGCCCAAAATGGTAGGGTTGTTTCAAATATGCTCAAGCAGCTTTGAAAATGGTAAAATCACTTTATCCCACATCTTCATACATGTTTAGGCTGATAATGACATGTTCTTTTAAGAAGGCAAGCCTTGATTAGTAAAAATAACTGGAATTCAAATGGGAGCTTTAAGAAAGGAAATAGTTTGCCATTTATGTGGCAATAAAAGGATCAATTTTCATGTTGCTGTATGAAGAAAAACATTTAAAATGTGAAATTTTGAAATAAATGGACTATGGACTTTGTATTTTTGTCCCTTTTTAGCTGGGAGGCTATGAAGAAATGTACAGCATATTCTCTGGTATATCCCAGGCAAAATTATTTTGAAGATATGAAGACAGCACTTCAAGAGGAAGCTAATCCCTGCAGGTTGTTATTTCTAGAGACCTGGCCTGGAACCCTGATGTTTCATCCCAGGCCACAGTCTATGAGCACATGTCTCTGTTGCTGTTTGGCAGGGCCAACAGACTCACATGATCCTTGGGTTTAGGAGCACCACACCTAAAACAGGAGTTAAAAATATGAAACCACTGAGGTTAGTGGAAGAACAGCTGGAAAGGAAACAAATAAAATAAATACAAATAAATTTCTTTTATTTAAAAGAAATCATCATACAAAACCCCCTAGGATGTCATGACTTGTCTGGTTATTAATCTTAGGCACATGTGAGGGATGCTGTTTTCCAATATTTGAGTCCTGTTAAAAAGAGACAACGTGGATTATCCTAAAGGCACCTCCCTTACACAAGCAAAGATATCCTTTCTGAAAATCACAGAAAGATTTCATTAGATAAATTCTTAAGAAGTGATTAAGATAAATTCTAGGGGTGCTGTATAAGCCGTGTATCTGAACCACCTATTTATAAAGGTTGATAGTCAATCTTTTCAAAGAAAGAAATAATGTAAATACTTTTTGAAAGAATGGTGCAATCACTGATTTAATGGGATGAGCCAAATTAGAAGACCTGGAACAGCACACAATTGCTTTGTTAATTTTCCATGTATTCATCCAATTTTACAACATAAAAAGGAAACTGTCTCAATCAGATCAGCCAACAGAATCTGTTTCTTCTCAAGTCTCATCACTGTCCTGATATCCAGAACTTTATACTTGCTTTTGCTTTATCATTAATTCGTATTCTCTTCATATATGGCTTCCAACAGCTGTGATAGCCAAATAATTTTAAAGAAATGAAATATAGTCATTAACTACAGAAATATAAAGAAGTTTAATAATTTCAAAAAAAGGCTTTCATCTGGGCAGCCCCTGTCAAAAGCCCCTGGTTTGCAGCAAAGACTTCAAAACTTACAATTTTGCTATTCATACAACATTAAGCTATTATAGGTGCCACCCAGGAATAGAAGAAAAAATAACTTATTTTATCTGACACTGATGGATTGGAATTAAAATATAAATGAATTAGGCACGTTTAGATAATTTTCATAACTGCAGTTGCTAGATGTCAGGGTTTCAGTGCAAATCTCACATCGAATATTATTTTATGGCTTCCCCAGACAAACAGATGGTCTCCTCCAACAAGAAGGCACACCAGAGAAAAGAATGAACCTGCATTAATTCTGACAGCATACTTTAAAGAGAAATTAATCTCTTCCTCAGTCTAAATTTAAATAATCATTTAGGTCTCAAATCAGTAACAATGTTTGGCTCCCATTCTAGAATAGCCCACATAATGCCACAGAGGCCTCCAGAAGCCCAGCATGACCATCTGCAACGTAGGAGCCTGAACATATTTTTTTTCTTTGAATTGAGTTATACCCTTTGGTGTTAGCTACCCAGGTCCTATAATTATCCAGGGGGACAAATGGCAGCTTAGAAAAAGAAAACAAAAAGCACAAACACAAAAAGCCCCAGTCAGACCCCATGTACGGGAGGTGAGGGGGGAGCTGTAGGTTGTGTCATGGCGAGCAGAGACAGGGCCCAGGGAAGGCCTCGCACAGGGCTGAGCCCGGCCCAGCTGCCCCTCAGGCTCCTGGCTCCATCCCACTGCCCTCTGTGGGGACAGTCCCCTGGACACAGCCAGGGCTTCCTGCCTGCCCTTCGTGGCTGCAGCCCTCTCCAGGGATGGCACAGAACCAGCCATGGATGCTCCAGAAGGCTGCAGGAGACGGGCACCCACAGCCCTGCCCGGACCAGGCCTGCACTGGGGCCCGAAGGGGTCAGTGGTGAGAGGAATGACGGATTTGTCTTTACAAACAAGCTCTGGGTCTGCTCAGAGATAGAATTAGCACTGAGACATAAAAGAAACAATGGGAAGGATTCCACTGATGGATGAATGGAAGAATGATATTTGCCTTTACAAACAAACTGCAGGCTTGCTTATAAATGGAATTGGATATTGAAGGATGAAAGAAACAGTGAGGGAAAACCATGAATTCTATAAGAATTAAAAATTAAAAGGGAGGGTTATGCATTAGAGGAAATCTTAGGGTTTCAGATGTTCCAGAAAGTCTGCACTTCTCAAGTAGCTCAGTCTGTGGGGAAAGAGAGAGGGAAATGCAGCTGGGAAACTGGGATAAAAAGGAAGGTTGCATCCTCCAAAAATTGGAGAGACCCTAGGGGAATGCCCTATGGCCTGTCCCTTTATTCAAATAAAGCAAAAGGACTCTATCTCCTTTTTGGACATTAACCTCTGGTGTTTGTGGGTTAATTTTCCTGACAGTGTGGTCAGCGGACATGGCTGAGAGCAGGGCACGTCCATGAGGCCTCCAGAGCCCCTTGCACTGCTGTGGTGGCACCGGCCGACCTGCCTCGAGTGACAGTCAGACACACCTGTGCCGAGGGGACAGCGCGCTGGGAATCCGTCCTGGCTCCTGCTAAACCATGGAAGGCATCATCGGCAGCCAACAGAGCCTTCAGGTTGCAGACACCACAGCGGGATGTACGTGGGACAGCCACCAAGTTACCACACACCTGCACGACTATTTCCTAGCCGGATTCCTTTGTAACTAAAGGCACATTGATTTAAACTGCCTGTGGTGGTTTGTAAAAGTTTTTTTTAAATTTTACTTGTTAAAACCTGGGCAGTTTTTCTTGTATTTGATAAGACTAATCAGTGTCAGATTTTTAAAATTGACACATTGTTACACAGTTCTCTTTGTACCATTTAAAATTGAGCCTATTTGACCTTCCTCCTAATCCTATCTCACATCATAAAAATTTCAAATTAACAAACCAAAACCACTACACTGCCTGATCCTTGACTAAATTAAAAGTCTTCTCTGGGCAGCAGCTTGGTCTCATGAAGGGTTTACTGTTGTTTTTATGTGAAAAAATTTCAGTACATTTATTTGCCTGAATTCAAAACAAGGTTGAAAAATAATGACAGAACAGAAGGGAAACTCTGAAACAATTTGATATTTTCATTGTTAAGTCAAATTATGCTTATAATTGGCACTTCACTAGAACTCTGCAACTTCCTCCTGTCATCAACTCACCTAAGCAAAACTCGTGATATTCAAGTAGTTATTTTTTTAAAAAACTGTAAACAAAAGACACCCAGCAATACCAGCTTCCATGAAGCTGATCTTTAGCCCTCAGAGAAATGAATCCATCTTAACGTGATGGTAATTACAATGTCTCATTTACCACAAGCAATTATAAGAAAAAACATATAGGCCAAAAAATCCCCAAGATCTGTTTTTAAAAGTAGATCTGTGGGTTATGGATTGCTAGGTTCTCTTTTGAATACTGCTTTTTTTCAAAGGAACATCAAGATCCTACTCCAGAATTTCACATCAGGCTTGAGAAAGTAAACACATTAGAGATGGAACATTATGAGCTATGCTAGTACCAAGTAAGGACCACTTTTTCTTCTAGTCCACACCATTCAAAACAAATAAATAAATTACAAAGACCACCACCAAGGTCCCTAATAAGTAAACTACAGAAAGTAAAGCCAGATATACCTGGTTGTAGTTGTACAAAACTCAAATATCATTATTAAATGTTAATCTCAGACTCTTAAAAAATAATTGGGCAAAAAAAAAAATCAAAATTTCTAAACCAAATATTAATTCCTTCCTAGAAGTGAGAAACCATGTACAGTCTTGCATGAATACCACTACATGAGTCCTATTCACTTGTTGCATTTGCTGCACCACAAAGATCACCTAAAATGCCTCCATACCAGGAGGCTGTTTTTCTCTCTGGGCGCTAACTACATGTTTACCACTTCTGCTTGCAGACCTCTCTCCCTATTTGTGGCTGGCTTTGGAGCAAGCCGCACAGAATCAGCATGTGCAGGTCAACCAGTGTTGCAAACAGTTGTTTGTAGTAACAACAGTATTCTTCAAGTAAGATTAGGGCAATATGCCCTTGCAAGTGAACAAAACAGACAGTGAATGAAATGAAAATACAAACAGCTATACATTCCGTTTTCAAATTTTTTTTTTTCATTTATCTCTCAATCCTATTTATGAATGACTTTCTGTTTCTCCTGAAAAATACCAGACATCACAGTACATACAATTTTAACATGTTCCTTCAACAGGCCCACTCTACCTTTTCCTTCTTTGGAGCTTAAAGTGTAGAATTTATTAGAAGTAAATCAGTTCTTATGTAGCATTTAGTTGGAATACATTCACAGAGCTTCCACTCTTTTTTTTTCAGTCTCCTGGTGTTTTAAAATACAGTTTGCACTCTCTGTTTTAGTGTGGTACTCCATTCCTGTTTGAATGGACCTTTTGCCCAAAGAACTCAAGTACAAGCCAGCATTTTTAATTTCTTTCTACTGAAAAAAATCTCAAAACTATACAGGAAATTTTGTTCTAGAAGCGGTGGCACAACTAGCCAGAGAACAATTCAGAAAGGAAATGGCAAACCAAAAATTTTTTTTAAAAATCAAAAATAGTAGCAGGAACTAATATAAATATATAATAGACAACAGCACAAATACCTCCACAAAGCTCAAATATTTAACGGGATTATGTGACAGCCACTATAAAGGATAGAACTGCCTTAAAATGACATTTTTAGATCATGCACTTAAAAGCATGGAAAATGTCTTTCTTATGACACACGCAGAAGTAGTTAGCACTTCCCCACCAATTGATTTCTACTGTGAGTTTTATATTTATTTTTTTCTACCAAAATTTATTCCCTGATCAAGCTGTCTCTATACATGGCTTCAGGTGGTTCTGAGACACAGCATGTAGGACATGCCCAGAGCACAGCAGCAGGTTTAATCTGAAGAGTCATGTTCATTTGCAGAGACAACAATGACATGTTAGGATATTGAATTTCTTAAGCAAATATTTTTAATTTTGCATTATATTTCTTGTCAATAACTTTCCCTTCTCTATCAATCTTGGACTAAAATAAAAGGAAAATGTGCTTAGTAATATCCCTTTTTTTGCAAATTGAGGTTATGTACATATTGAATATGTAATCTGCTAAATAGAAAATGCAGATTTTTCCTCTACACCTCTAGCTACATTAAAAATTTTTGCCAAACACTGGACTCTGAGATTCTTTTTTTTGCTTTGTTTTGTATTTAACTGGTTGCCATAACTGAACGAGATTTAAAAAGAAGGGCATAGAAAACCTCTGATCTAGAAATTAGGTAGGAAATAAAAATCTGCAAATTAATAATATTTTTATTCTGGACAAGAAAAAGGAACTTTCACAGTGAAACAAGTTAAGCGGCATTCCAGAAAAAAAACCCTAAACAATATAGAACAAAAACATTCCAAATAAACAAACTAACTACAAAAACAAATGAAAAATAAGCCCCACACCAAAACAACACAACAATGCCTTGGTAATTTTACAAACATAGAAATATTTTGTGTCCTTACTTCTGGACCCCACATTTTGTCTTTGGAAGTGCACCCCAGTGAGTCAGTACAGCTGAAAGGCAGCAATAACCACTGCAAAATTTTATGTTCCTATTTATTCTGCTGTTCTTTAAAAATGCCCATCAGTTAGCGCTATTCCTCATTTCACGTGGTGTGTACATTCCATTCATGAGGTGGAAGAGACTACAAATGAGGTCACAGAGCTACATGGAAAATGCATCACGTGATGTATATAAATATACTTGCATGCAATTTCCAACAAAGAAAACACTTAACATAAATGAAATTATGAAGGTCTCTTATAGTAACACCTAGGGTTTTTCCTTCCCCCAAGAAGCCTTTATTTCATAGTTATCTTCACTGACAAGATAGGGGAATTGATTTACAGTCTGTCTTCATTTGCAGGTGACAACAGTTAAAAAAAAATAAAAAATAGAACTTCATGGAGTCAGGTCTGCATTGCCAAGCAGTGCTGTGTAATGGGAGAGACCTGGAAATTGAGATGATTGCTGCTGAGTAACCAGGGTCCACACTGCAGCACCTCAGACAGATCTGCTGCTGACAGGAGCTGCCACTGTTGGCATGTCCCTGCTCTCACCTTCTGGGTTAAAGGCATTGGGAGGAAATCCCTTTGAGACTCTCCCAGGGCTGCCCTATGATGGGAACCAAACAAAGGAAGTGGGGAAGAGTCAAGAAATTCACTGCAGAGAGCAGTACTGGGTGTAAACTGAAATGCCAGCACAGACCCTCCCCGAAAACTCAAACCAAATCACTGGGGTGATCTGATCACACCTTCCTTAGAGAGTCAATGAATGAGATTTTCTACCGTCTGAGCTGTTTCAGATGTTGGCTGCAAGAAGGCATAAGGAGCATGTCCCAGTAGGGCAAAGAGAGGTCAACAAATGCCAGAAAAATTACTGCTACTTCTGCTGTCAACTGTCACTGCAAATCTTCACCTTTTACAATGTGATCACATCTTTGAGGTGTGACTGTTGATTCACTGTTCTGTAATGGAAGATATTTTAATAACAAGGAAAGGGGATTTACTGGTCATTAAAATTGATCGCACCATAGATGTTAGAGAGATTTTCGTTTTATCATTTGTAAAGATACTTCAGAAAAAAATAACCCAAATTAGTTTATAACTAAAGCTGTGCTAATTACTGACCAGTGGCAATTAGAGCTGCTCATTTAACAACAAACAGTGAGATATAGGCATGAGAAGTGCAATGGGGAGGAAACTATGAGGAAGAGCCTAAGCACTAAACTGAAAATAAGAATAAGGGAAGGAAATATAATCACTGAAGATCATTCCTACAGCTACCCATAGTATTCCAAATACCCAGAAGCAATATTATAAAGACAGTAACATTCAGAATGAAGCTTTAGCCATCCAGTTTTTAGAGCTGCTCAAAGTGGTGATGAGCATAGGAGTTGCAGCTACAACCAAGGCAATTTCTGATCATGGGAGAATTGATTAGATAGAGCTGGAGGATGACCTGCACATGGAAGTAGGGTCCATGATAGACGGACCAGCACTTATGTGCCGTAAGTGTGACTCCTCAGACACACCCATGCCCAGTTCCTGGGTTCAGGGGCACTTTAACATGAATTCTTGGGAAGGAGATACCAAAGTTTCTCGTTCAACTTGACTGTTGTGCAAACATGGAGCAGGCAATCAATCCACCTTCCCACCCTGGCTGACCACGATATTTAGAACTGTAAAATTAGCCAATGACCACAGTGAGTTCTTGAAGTCTGCAAGTAATTTCTTATTTTTCTCCTCTTCAGTAGCTTAAAAATATGCAGGACCTGACAATGTGTCAATCAAACTCACACTGTGAAACCAGTTCTAAAAATAGTGAGAATCACAGTTATTGTCAGGGAAGGGTCCAGAGCAATCTCTACCATGTGTTTTTTCTTCAAACCTAACTAAACTACCTATCTGAAAATCATTCACCTGCTAGTGTTTGTGCTCCACCAAAAGTGGATGTTGCAGCCCTACAGAAATGAGAGGTGGTTAACTGCACCACAAGGTTACTGCAGAGTTCCCTGATCTCTGGCCCAGCTCAGAAACACACACAATGGAGAAGAATACATGGATGAGAATCAGTTATAAATTGGAGGGAGTTTTCAGGGTTGTGGGGATCTGAAGAGCTGTTCTAAGCGCTAGAAAAATGTTTTGTTTAGACCTGATAGGCTGAGGCAGCAAAATAAAAATTAACCTTGAAAGAACAAATGCACCTTATTACAAAAATTTTGTGTACATATGCAGACATGATTAAATAAAACGGCAGTTTGAAAAACAGAAAAAAAATAAATCCTGAGTGTCGAGGTGACTGCTCAGGCTTTAGTTTGATAAGGAAATGAAAATTCTTGCTCTAAGTCTGCTAGAACACTCAAATTGTATTTTAATTGGCTTAAATTAATGTTCTATAAAAACAATATTTACCCACAGGGAAAAAAGTCTCCACAATAGTAAGAAAAAACAGATGGAATTTGTATGGCATTTTAAATACACATTTGCTTAATGCTTTACTTGTTTAAGAGTTGACTCTCAGCCCTCTTGAAGTTCAGGTCATATTTCCACTTGACTTTTATGAAAACTGAACCAGCACTTCAAATATCAAGGAAAAAAACCCTTGAGATACAAACAATGAATAAGGCCAAAATCAGATTTATAAAGTTAATAAAGAAACCAAAGTTTTCTTGTACTCAGAAAAAAAAAAAAGGCAGCTGTATTGCAAAATCTAAGGTAGAACAAAGTGCTTCTGCTGCCTAATGTTACAGAAATCAGACATTTATTATAGGGTTCTGCATAATGCATTAATTGTTTCAGATTTCATGATGCAAGTATTCAACAAAAGAGTTTTTAATTGTTAAAGGAGCCATTCTGTGCCCTTTTAGGGAGGAGAAGCAACAGTTTGAGAATATATGTAACAGAGCACCATCATCAACAAAAATATTTTTGGTTTTAAAAGAATAGAATACCAAATTTTTATCCTCAGCTTCACAAAAGAATAAAATAATTTGTGAGCTTGCACACATAATTAAATTCCAGAACTATGCATATACATTTACAATATGCTAGAATATTAACCTGAATATCAGAACTACTACCATCTATTTTAAGCCCCCTTTTCTTCAAAAGGTGGTCTATTAATTCATTTCACTTTGCTAAAAGTCTTTGAGGAAGTAATTTCCCCTTCAGAGAAAGAAAACTGAAGAGGATATCTCTGCCTCTGACACATCCTTCACTTACCAACTTAAACCTTCAAAAGTTCCTACAAATGTGGATGGGAATCCTTATAATAAAGATTTCAGTTCACTGTATCACTTGGTATATGTTAGGAAGATGCCACTGCCTTCTCAGTTATATATTCCCATGATGCAACATTCACTTTGATCATACCCAAGAGCACTATTTGTCATTTGTTTAACTTTTCTTTCTAGAATCACTTAATTTTATTGGCTGAATCATGCTGGCTTGTATCCTATTGTACATATCAACATTTAAAATTAAAAGGAATAAGTTAATCTGTTTACTTTTACTACCAGAAAGATTTTGAACAAATCTACAACCAGCCCAATTTGTCAGTTTTCTGAAACTCCCATCACAACAATCTCCAGCTTCCTGACAGCGGCATACATGGGTGGTGTGTTTATTTGTAGGTGTGCAAATATCTATTTGTATAAGTTATCCCATATATTCACTTGGAACAGCAGCTTGATGATCCTCAAAATCCTGAACAGATGAAAATGCTGCTAAAGTGTGAAGAGACCAGGAATCAGAGATACACCTCACACCGGAGAAGTCACCAGCAAATAGGAATTGATTAGAACACCCCATTTCACTGAGTTTCCAAGTCTGAATTTTGCTGGACTCCTCTCTTCACAGCAAAACTCCTGATCTTTGATGGTCCTCTGATTACTTACTTTGGCTCATCAGCATAAAAAGCCTCAGCTGGAGAATGATGTCTCACCCTTCTCCCACGGGTGGAAAGGTGTAGATTAACCAGCTTTCAAGCTATTGACAACAGGAACAGTGTCCTTTCCACAATAAAAGGAATTCATTTGCATTGGCATTCACAATTATGATGGTTGTAGACGTTGAACAATAGTTTTAATGAAACTCACAAGACCAGAGCTATAGCTAAAAGCATGGCAAATTTTCCCATATTCTCTGAGGTATTTCATAATTTAATATTGAAATTTTAAGAACATCCCAGAGTAATTAATTACTATTGGATATAATTTGTATGGATCATCGTATTTCCAGATAAAAAAAAACCCCTAATTTGCTAAGGAAAGTCTTATATAGTGCATTCTGCAACATTACTGGCACTAGAATTAATTAGATGGTGTTTAAAATCCCCACAGTCTTTTCCTTCACACCTTTTGGAAAAAAAACCTCTGCTGTATTTTGTTTTGTCTTCTGCCAGGATAAGGAAAATATTTCAGCACTTTGCAATCATTTTGAAGAGAACAAACTAGCAACGGGTGTCAAATAAGTATCTGAATATTTATGATGTGATGTACAGAAAGGAATTTGGAACATTTATATTGCAAACATTTGAAAAGAGAAGTCAAAATAAAAATGATGCTATCTAATTAGACAGATCTTAATAATTAATTCAAATTTTGCTCAGTAGTTTGGGAGTCTTCTTTCAGGGTACCTTTATCAGGTTAATTGGATCCTGAAGAGCATAAAGGAAACCCCTTGGCAAAATAAGTGTTTGCAAGTTTAAAAGTTGAGACATTATTTATGGGGCTGGTGAAAAAAGCAGCCACTACAGTGTACTTTGCAGAGGGGTTGCAGTTCAAAATACTCTGCCTAAGCACAATGGTCTTGTTTGGTTTAATATTTGTAGAGGTTCAAATTGGTTTCTTTAACAGTATCACAACCCTTTGGTGCTTTTAGAATAGCTTTTGAGACAACTGTTAAAAGCATCACTAAAACATACCAGCCCAGTACTGCTGCAGCTCACCTAAGATGCGTATGTAAAACTAGAAAATTTTAAATTAATGGAGAAGTTGTGATCGTTATAGTGCCTTTTTGTTAAGGCACTGACAATTTTTAACATAAAAACCTTTAGATTTGTTGAAATTCTTAAATTAGCTCTGTTTTTGCTGGAAAATTAGAACAGATTTTAGCTATTGCAAGGAAGTCTCCGTCATGTTGAATTCTACAGAAGGCTACAGCTTCTGCTTGGTACATTAATTCCTGTCCCTACCCAGAGCCAGAAGATTTTTTCCATGTGTCTTAAGGTTAAGAATGTCCTAGTTTGGAGGACAGGTGTCTGCTAAGAAAGGCAGGAGCCTCTCTTTGAAATGGAGAATGTAAACCCCCTCCCTCCAAATTAATATAATTTTGAAATCAAGGGGCTCTCGGGCAAAGATTTGGGAATTAGGAATAACAGTTCTTTTCTAGAGAAATTAAAATAGAAATACAATGCTACAAAGAAGCAAACTCCAAACCCTGACAAAGTCAGAGTACAACCTGACACCCCATCAGGCAAGGTGTTGGTAGCAGTCCCATTAAATGGTGGCTGCATCCTCCTGCAGTGACAGATGTGGCTCAGTTGAAGCAGTGGCTCTGTAAGGCTAAAGCTTCTGTTTGGCACATTAAATCCTGCCCCTACCCAGACCCAGAGGATTTCTTCCATGTGTTTTATGGTTGAGGAAAACAAAACCCTCCAGGTCTTGCAAGCAGACAGGAGGAAGAGCCAAACCTGTATGATCCCAAATGGATTGCTCCAAGTGCAGCCCAGGCTTCCTTGGGCCTTCTCTCACATTCCCAGGTGCTGCTGATGGCAGAGGACCATGCTCAGCCAGGCTCTGGTGGCACTGGCACAAGGGCACCCGGGCACAGGACAACAACAACAAAAAAACTAAATTTAAAAAAAAAAATTAAATAAACTTTCATTCCGTATACTTTCAAGTTTATCCCATAAATGTGGATATCAGTCCACTTCTTTCTGAGCATGAAACAGTGAATGCCATATTGCACAGACATCTTTGCAAATATACTTATCACAAAATATTTTTGACTTCCTACAATTGTTTTAATCTGCAAGAACTGATGTTCCCTCTAGCTCCCCACCTTGCTTTCTATCTAGAGCTGCACTCAACACAAAATTTATGGATTGTCTTCTTGGTTTTATTTTGATTAGTCTTTATAGAAATAATTAATAGTAACTCACAGGGAAATTTAAAGTGCAGTAAATAAAAATTGAGTATGAAAATCTGAAAAATACAAAATTCCATTGCTTTTTCCTTTTTTATTTTTTTACAGAAAAAGCAATCCACCTTTTATTTTACTCTCATGGCATGCTATCACTGGGGTGATGTGAAATTAGTAATAAGGAATTTGCCAAGACCTAAACAGGGTTCCTAAAATCATCTCAACTTAATACAATTATTAAAAAAATAAACCATGGACAAGTATTTATAAACACTTTAAATCACTCAGAGTTACAGTTAGTCACAGCTAAGTAGTGCATTAAATAATTACATGGTTTGGGCAAAAAAGAATTTGACATAATCAGCACTGCATACATTAATATTCTAATTTTACAGTCTTGTTTAGAGTATATGCAGTATTACAGTTATAAATTAATTATGCAATGGTTCATCCTTTGTGTGTTAACTACCTTCACAAGTAATCAGCCAAGAAAACAGAAAAAAACATTATCCGAAAAATTCATTTCACCACGCTATTCTTTGATCGCTTTAATACGTTGAACATTCATTAACTCTTGGTTTTATTTTCATTATTATATTCTGTGTGTAGCTGAAAACAAACCCAGCTTCCTTCAGGCAAACATTTGCAATCTAAGAAAGTCAATTTCTATAAACAAAGTCAATCTTAGGCATGAAATTTTAACACATACCCTCCCCTAAAAAAATCAAAAATCCACAATCCAAACCCCATAAAGTAACATACATTTCAGGCTATTTAATTGTTAATTGCTGTTCTGTTATAATTATACATAAAATAATTAGGCATTTCCACTGCATAGAACAATAACCAAAATTTCCTTTCATATCTTGGGTAGACTAGGTGAGGTCTGCAAAGCAGGTAGTACTGGGTGAAGTTGCCTCTGTATCACTAAGATTTTGCCTAAATTAAGTTTATGCATAATTCTTTTATTATTATTTTAGAATATTCAAGCATCTTCCACATACAGAGCAAAGTGTGGGGCTTTTTTCCTTTTTAAAAATATTATTATTTAGGAAAGGTTTGCTTAAAAAAATTATTCTCTTGTACATTAGTTTTGCAACTGAAAAAACAGTCATTTATATTACAATTCTCGAGATAGCAAGAGAAACACCATTCCATACCATCATCATATACGCTCATTCAATTAAGACTACCCTTAAGGGATGTCTAAAAACATCTCAAGAGAGAACAGAAATTGGAAAATTATTCAAGTCTACGATAACTATCAGGGGGTGTGGAAAGAATGTTTTCCATGTTTAAGATTCCAGTTATCCACACTGTTTCTGCTTCTTGTAACCACTCCCTAATTCTAGTCACACGGCATTTTAGGAGATCAGATGTGCAAAATTCCAGGGTTTTCAGATGAAAAGAAAAATGTATGTAGCTTCAACAGATTTTACCTTCATAAAGTTTAGCTACTGCACAAGTTGTCTCTTGCAGATATATGTTACAGTGCACAATTAAAATTAATTCTTTGAGAAGGCTGAATTACTAAAAAGAACATTGGACCTTGCAAGAATTTTCCCCTTAAGAAAACAAACAAAAGAACAAAAAGACCCCCCCCAACATTATTTTGCATAGAGGATGAAGGAAGAAAAGAGAATCAGCATCTCTAAGGAGTAACCTATCAACAAGAAAAGAGCTTGTCACAAATAGTTTTCTCACATGGTTGCTACTGTTAGACTCAAACTAAGAGGTCAATCTTTTCATGCAGCAAATTAGTGTCCAACAAATAAAGGACCAAAGAGAAGCTTCAGTGTTTCTTGTATGCCTCGTACTGCCAGAGTTACAAATGTCCGGAGTGGGATGCGGACTGAGCTCCTGCAGAGATTGTTTCCATTCCCATCACGAGTGAGTGAGCTGCAGCCACCCCTCCATGAGCCAGCACAAAGGCTTCTCTAGGTCAGGTCTAGGCTGCAGGACTGACAGCTTAGTTCACCCAACAACTCCAATGCACATTCCACTGATGTATTCTGTCAAAGCAGTATTTCATGTAAGATGGACAATTATTAGCCATTATCTACCCTAAGCATTATTTTGTCTAAATACAAAGATTCTGAAGTTAATTGGACAAAATGTAGATCCTGTAATCCATACTATTCACCTCATTAGTGTTAAGCTTTTCCCCAATCCTCCAATTTAATTGCAAAGATTTTGTTCACTGAAGCTAATATCCTTTTTGTCATTGTTTTTCAGTTAAAATCAACAGAACTCTGCCAAAGATATAGATTACCAATAAAGGTTTATCCTTTTATAATTACTTTAAAGCTCATACCAGGCAAGCAAAAGTCATTATTATGCAGGCTAAACAAAATGGCAAAGGATTTTCTGGTGCTGAATATTCAACAAATCAATGCAGGTAAGCTGTCTTCATAAACACATTACAAGACTTTATAAATTTAAGGCATTTTGGAGCAGGATTTAGATGTTTCTGGTGTTCAGAATATTGCTCAAGAGCAAATATGATCAGCTTTTGAAAACCTTATGGTTCAATACATTGTTTCAAAATCCACTGTTTTCAAAGAGAATAAGCCAGAATTAAACTTTTATCTTCTGAACCTATAACTTCTTTTGAATTTCTATTTATGATCTTAATAAAGCTTTTAATGGTTTTACAGATCTAATATTTAATACTTTTGCTTCATAATCTGATTTGTGATACTCTGAACATGTAAAGCCACAGAATTAACTCAACTGGTCACCTAATCCATTATAAAAAAGCTGCTCCCATTAGGTGAACTCCAATGGGAACAAGAGATTGCTCTAGCAGCAAAATTAATCACCTGCAGATAATTTTCTTGAAAAATGTTATATCTCTAATCATGTAGCTCTATTCTGTTAAATGAAAACAAAGCAAAAAGGGATTACATTTATATTTTATATATTAATTATATAGTCTCATGTATTGTCAGAGTGAAAATGAAAGGTAACAATGAAATTATTATTAATTTCAAGCCACTGCTCAAGTACAATTACAATGAAAAGAAAACACTACAGATTTTTATCTTAGGTTATTGATATTTTTCTTGACAGTAGCTAATTTCTATGACAAAATTTATATTTTTTTAAATTTCCTGTGGATTCTGTGGATCGAATACTGCTCAAAATCCTCAGAACCTTATTTTTCATATGTGCAGATATTCTCATTGTGCTCTCAGCAAGTAGCACAACTTGCACTGAGATAGGAACTTGTTGGCTGAGAAGCTTTTTGCCTTCCAAATGCTATCAAGGAAACAGCAGCAATCCTAAAAAACAACTATTGGTCCTAGGGATGTGCTTTGTTAATCCCACTTTATATGGTGCTGTAAAGCACTAAAGTGTGCTTAGCCCAGTTTTTAGACACATTTATGCTGCAAACCACAGTTATGCCCATTCACCTGGCCTAGCCTCAAAACTCAACACAGCCACAAAAATTTATTTTCAGGATCATATGTTAGCCAAGTTCTCTGCTTGCTTTCCTTAAGATAAATTCCAGCACGCAGGTGACACGCAGGTGAAGATGTGAGACTTTACTCGCATACCTTGCGTGCTAAAAGATATACTATTATGGAAAGGGAGAGAGAGAAATGAAATCAAAAGCAGTTTGTGAAATAAATAAAAAAGAGAGGAGCTTGTGCTAAATCTATATTGATGCAATCTTAAATATATGTTTAAAGAGTTTTGGACAAAACCCAAAATGCACAGAGTACCCTATTAAGATGTGAAATAGAGAATTGGAAGGAGTTTCAGCTTGAAGAAATTCCCACTTCCATAAGCAGCTGGTGACACAGTATTTCTTGGTCTCTTCAAAGCTATTGAAATTGTTTCCCATAGGTGCTGTGGCTTGGGCAGGCACAAGCTCAGGAAAGCAGAGACCATACTGCATCTTGCCTTCAGGAAGTTACTGATACTTTACAGCCCTGCTGGGATTTCAACTCCAGAGGAAACCCCTAGATATGAAGGGTTTGTTTCAGAGAGATTTGCATCTGTTTGATTGACAATACAACACAAATTATAAAATACTGAGTTTTTAGGCATCACTCTGACTCTCCTACTTATCAATTTCACAAGGTTTTCCTGCATTACAGTGAAGATCAAGTTATCTGACACTGTGAAATACAACTCTTTGGGTTATAGAAAGAAATCTTTTGTAGTTATTTTTCTGAGCCAGTCAGAATTATTTTTTTATCCTTCATAGGCAATCTAGTAGAAAAATCTGTCTTTGAAATATTTTGGCTGATAATAAACTCTACTGGGAAAAACAAAAATATTCTGTTTTAAAAACACTTCAGAGCAATTTTTTTATTCTTCAAATTAATTCTCCATATTATTTCATTTAGCATTTGATTACAATGCATTACAGCACACCTTCCACCCTTTGGAAACATATAGCATTTTGTGTGCTGTTGCAAGTGTCTGCTCTCAAAGGAACCGCCAGACAAGCCTGGTGACAACTGGCACTGCAGAGATCACCGGCTCAGAGCAAGTTATCCACCAGCTTGAACAACTACAAGATTTCTTATCCTCATACAAAGATGGCATAGTCAGTGGAAAATAAATTCTCTGTAAGGGGTGGTCATGTAGGCAGGTGTGGGGGTACAGCACACAGCAATACACAGAGAAACCCTCTGATGCTGGATGAAATTTGTTACTTTGTTGGTAGTTTTACCCCAGTTTGTTTTCCACTAGGTTACTCATGTGACACTGAACCACCTGCTTCTCAGGGGTGCTATAGTTGCTCCTTGTTACTTTGTACGGTGAACCTGACATTTTGTTTTGCCTTACATCTCAATTTCATTGTCAGTCAGACCTTTAGAAACTGTTGATGTAATACTGTAATCTATTCTCATAGTGATATTTAAATACTATGTGCTTTACTCAGAACACTATGATAGATCCCTTGAAACCTCTTGTCAATATGAATTATCAGTCATATTTTGTTTCCTTTTAATCAGCTTCTATGCCTCGGTATCATTCCATGACATAACTGATTTTTACTCGTGCCTCACTGTAGTAGGATATAATTTAAAGATGTATCTTTAAAAAAATCAGTCTGCCTTTATTTTACAGTTCTTTCTTTTATCAAATGAGAAGTGATGTTACAGTGGCTATTAGATTTATTTATACACAACTCTTTGTTTGCCTTACTTGTTTTGTCAGTTACTTAAAGAGCTCAATAAGAAAAGGGTTTCCTGGAGTTGTTCTGTAGTAACAAAGGCATCCCAAAAATTAATAGAACTACAGTGAATAACATAAGAAACAAGGAAAATTAATATATTAGCCTAAAGTTACAATTCAAGTTTCTACTCAGGGTTTGTCTGAAAGCAGCAGACATAATTCTCTACAAGCTCAGGGACAGCCATAACAATTGCCATTGAAGACTAGAGCATAGATAGAGCACACTTCTCCTTCCAGCACATCTCACTGTTGGACTTGTCACCAGCATCACCCATGCTGGACCCAAGATGAAAATAACACTCCGAAGATTTTACAACAAATTTTAAAGTTATGAGCTCCCATGAAGGACACCAAAGGAAAAAAATAGCAGAAGCACCTTCATAGGCAGGGACTATAACAATATAGGTAAACTGCAACAACATTTAGGAATAAACTCTTTGCCACATTTGCTATTATTCCCACAGAAGGTCTTAATCCAAAGTCAGAACTGAAGGACAGAACAAAAGTATCATCACTATGAAACCTTAGAAACTACAGACACAAGGTTAACCTGGTTTAGAACTTATTCCTATCCATTTTCATGGACAAAGATTAAATGAATATCTACTTCCCTGGTAAATATTATATTTCATGTGTTTAAGAAAAGTTCAAACAACATCTACAATTCCTACTCAGCCCTAAAACAATCTTACATTTTGTGCCAATGCTAATTCCCACCTTTCCCCCAAATATGAACATGGGGGAAAAAAAAAAAAAAAGATATTTTGCATAATGTCTTAGTGGGTTTTTAGTTTTCATCTCCTATGAAGATTCTGTAGTCTCATGACTTGCCCCTTGATGATAAATTCTGTTCAGAAACACAACATTTCTGCATTAGCAGAGCGAGGCACTGCAGAGCACTTGCAAAAGCCTCCGTTCAAAAGAGAAAATGTGATTTGGTTTCTGGGTTTGGTTTGTTTGGGTTCTTTTGAGGTTTGTTTGTTTTTGCAAAGAGAGTACCACAGCATAGGTTTCTGGGATATTTTAGACATTTGTCAGACAAGTCAGAGAACTTTCTTTTCTAAAAAGAAGTTGAATATTTAGATTAATTTGTTAATACAATGAGTAGGATATAGTACATGGAACTCTAGTTCCCCAAATATTATTTATTCATTCCACAAACATATACGTACTCAATTTTTAAATAGAAATAGACACTTTAAACATGGTAAAATAGAAGAGTGAAAAAAACCCCGTCTGCCTGTCATTTACTGTTCACACTGAAGACTGCAAAATTGTTTCCTTACAATTCAAATTCTCATGACAAATAACTGCACTGTCATTTCTAGTGCCATAGTACATAATATGAATGCATTGCAAAGCAGACAGTAGTTGATCATACACTCAAGCAAAAACACCTGACATGAAAGCACAAGAGGCTGCCGATTTCTCAAGTCACCAGGTTTTTTCTGCAGGGCTTCCTCTATGTTCTCTATGTACATTACCTTTTCAGAAACACAGTGTAAACTACAAGAGTTTTCTCACGCAATTCCTCGTGCTCTGGTGCCCCAGATCCAAGGGATTTTAAACAGTCTATTAAAGGCTTTTCAGGATTATCTCAGTTGGGGAGAACATGGTGCTAATAATATCGTGGATTTGACCCCTTTATGGGACATTTACTTCAAAGCTGGACTCAGTGATTCTTGAGGGTTCCCTTCTAATCAGAATACTCTGATAAGTTGGAATCATATATATATATATATATATATAATATATATGTAATATCTGATAAGATATCTTGCAGTACTTTCTGTTCTTTAATCACTATGTCTGCTTATCACAATCACTTGAACACCTAAAAACCACTTGTGGGGTGGACTGTGAGTAGCCCACCTCAAAGCCCATAAAAAGGAAGGTGTAACCTGGGGCAAAATGTAGAGGGGAAAATGAGGGGCAGAATCCCTGACCTTCACCTCCCTCCCCAGCCACCATTACCTCCTATAGGACACCCTGAGGCCTTCTGAAGTGGTGCTGTGATGACTTATGCCATGATTTTTAAAGCAATATTTGCATTTTCTACCTTTTCTATACTTTTCTCTTTCTTCCTCTTTACCTTTCTTACTATTAAATAAAAATATATCCAGTTTTTGACATCAAAAAATCTCAAATTTTCAAATCAGATTTTGGCATCATTTAATCTGGTTTGGATTTTATTTTGGTTTTTTGGGGAATATTAGGAACCTTCAAAGTTCTTTCCTTTTTATTCACAGAGACTCAATTTCCTTTGTTCCTCTGTGGTCAAGCCAGGTTTTATCAACTCCTAAAAAATGGTTGACAAGTTGAACAGGGAAGACAAAAGGTGGTTGGGAAAAGAGCAGTATTACAGAGTTATGCAGCGCTTCCTCTAATTTGTTATTACATCTTTTAGTCTGTGTAACTGAGCTTTCAAGTACCATTCCTCAGTGTTTACAGCCCAGGTTAGATGTAAAGGGAGTTTGCCTGTCTGGACAGCCACACCCAGCCCCACCAGGCTTTCCATGGCACAGCCCCAGACCTCCAGATTGCTGGAAAGTGATACAAAATCTGACATTTTTTTGTAACTTTAGTTAGTCTCGTTCACCTCTGCCATGGCAGAAAGGAATTTTAACTTTCTTTCCAAAGGGCTGTTTCATCACTCAAAGTGTGATGTGCTTAACATCTGTGCTACTCCCAGTCTGCTGAGAAGATACGCAAAAGATAACCACCATCAACTCCAAACATCACCTCTGGCATGGTAGAAGACACCTGGTCAGGAAAAGACTGATAAGAGCTAAGAATGAGGACCTAATTATCACGGAAGGTGAAGAAATCTGTAACCAGCAGGAAACCAAATACTAAGAACTGCATAACCTTGGACCAATGAACACCGAACCGTGAATTTCTATGGGTTTTGACTAAGTCTCTGAAAAATCCAATAAAACTCATGCCACAGAATGATTTTTCTCTGCACATCCGGGCTGTGTGTGAATGAAATTATTTCTGTAGCACATCCTAGTGAGAACAACAATCCTTGCCAGAATAAAGTAATGACTTGATTCTCTAACACTAAAAATGTTGGGAGTGTTTTTTTGTTTTTCTCACAGTTTCGGTGACAGAAGGGCATCACAGTTTTGGCACTTGATCTGACATTTTCTCTTAATGAACCACGGGGTTTTCTAGACTCTCCTGATGACTGTACAAGACATTTTATAACCAAGCACAGCACACGCTTTGTTTCTAGATAGATATAATTCAGATATAATTGAAAATTGCAGCTAAGCATTCAATTCAGTAATTTCAGCCTTTCCTGTGTATTAGATTCAATGTCAAAGGGATATCAATACTTGCCAAATCAGCTTATGAAATTCAAATAAACTTTCTCAGGTTAAAACTAAAAAAAAATCCTAATCCAAATTATCTACAGCCAGATTGTTGCTAACTTCATTCAGATGGGTAATATCTTCATTCACATGTACTCCCTTTATCTGTATGTTTTGATACAATTTAATCATCAGTCTACAGAAATTCTATTTTACTGCTATGTCAGCACTTGCCAATTATTAAGTAGCCACTAATGTCAGCCTGACATGAAAGCTTAGAAAAACATTGGCAAAGCAACAGTTCCAAAGCCAACTGTTCCACGGAGTAACACTGAGCAGCCTGCATGGCTGGCCCAAAGCAGCTGCTTTGTGCATGGAGAGAAAATCCTCTCTCATATACTGGATGAATTTTTGGCTTGCACCACATGAAGTCTACAGCATGAATGGTTCTTTAATTGTTGCTGAAACAACACCAAAACACATTTCTTACCACAGAAAACACTCTGTTTAGGATGGTTACAACCTACAAGACACGTTCAGCATCTGTAGCCATCTTTCTTGATTTTGTCACAAGAACTGTGTGGTACTCAGCGTTCAGTTCAGTTCATGGCCTCCAGAGGCATGAAATTACATCAGGTATCTTGCCTGAGTTGAAATATGCTTTAAAATATGAACCAATTTTCATACAGACTCTGAATCCAAAACAAGAACGAAAATTGAAACTCTCGGAACAGGAAGCATTCGCAGCATTCATGTGTCTGTTTGTACAGGCTCTGAATGGGAGTCTGGGAGAAGAGGATTGCAGTTTTGAATAGTGCTGTCTTAATAGCTGTCCTTTTGTGAAACTGTAATTTATTTTCAATTATTTCTGTGAATGAGCCTTCAAAAATATGTGCTAATACATTAGGCTATTTAATTAACTAATAATAAGAAGTTACAAGCAATCAGATCTATTTTTCAACAATTTATCACTTGAATTAATGCTCAGCTTATTTGAAATATTTGCACAACTTTCCAAATTTCTTTTACTCAAAAGTTGCACCGAATTGCATCCTTTCTTAAATCTAATCTTTCTTAACTTTTATCTTCAGCCTAAAATTTTCCATCTTTCCCTGAACAAACTGGCAAACAGAGCAAAGCAGTGAAGAGATCAGCAGTGAAACTGTGATTTTCCAATTGGTTTGTAAACAGCCATAACGCAAAGCACGCATTAATTTATTGGTGCTCAGTAAACCTCTGGCTAATTTATCAAGCCAGACATTGCATGGAAGGAAAGAGTCAGAGAGAGGTCAGTGCCTGAGCTGCAGCTCACATCCACTGAGGCCCCGCACAGCCATCGGCCTGAGCACATCAGCCACCCCAGAAGCATTCCCTGTGCCTGCCTTCCCAGCCCAGCGTGGCAAACAGCAGCCATTAATACAGATTTCAAAAGCCCTATACCCATTCTGGCAGTTCAGCTAGTCAACAGGGTTTGATTGGATTGCAGGCAGGCTTCTGCTGCATCTGCAGATCTGAACCAGCACCACTGCTGTTGTCAGGCAGGGGAAAGCCCACTCTTTGAAACCTGTGTCAAAAACCCACTCATTGAAATCCATGTCGAAAATCCACTCATTGAAACCTGTGTCCACACCTTTGTTGGGAGCACGTACAGGCAGCTCAATGCTCTGGGTCAGCTTTGCAGGCATGGAGCAAAAATCCCTGCTGCACCTCACCTGAGAGCCTGTAAGGCTTCAGTACATTTTGTCCAGAGTCCTTCAAGTACCAAAATACGAGCAAGCCTCCAACACAGCCACTGCTAGAATTCCTTGAGCTCCTCAGCCCCCCTGCATTCTGCAGGAACTGTGTGTCCCAGACTGCCACACCAAGGTGGGACCTGTTCTCTTAAATTAACTTTTCACTTAAATAACAAAATTCTTAACAGGATGCTATTAATAAGGCCTAAGGACTACGTACAACAGTCAGTCATCTCAACTACATTCAATTTGTATGGGCATGGAGGGAAAAGACAACAGAAAACAGAAGGCTTTAACTTCTACTCTCCTTGTCTTTTGCTGTGCTGCTGCAATCAAAGGAATTGCTGGTTTCTCTCTTCCACAAATCTATTGTGAGAGGTACATCTTTGTGATTAGAAAAGCTGCAAGCCCAGCATTCTCTTAACCCAGCAAGTCTGAATCTCAGGACAAAGACGAGTGCCTGTTTCCCAGCTTTGAGACAAACTTAGTTCTGTCTTTTGATGAAAAAAGGATTTTCCATGACCCACAGAGGTTGCATGTTAACAGAAGTTATTTCTGCTCAATCAAGTGGCACAACAGGACCCTGCTCTGGAGAAAAGAAGGGTAGGGAAGTTCAAATGGCTCAAGCAGGCACACCAAGGGGATCTATAGGAACCTCCGTGCTGGTTTTCTGCCTCCACTCCTCAAAAGGTGAAGGGCGAAGTCAGAAAGGAGGCTGCACCAAGGGCTTGTGCAGAGCAGCCTCACCACAATCCCAGCCCAATGGCAGTAAATTGCATTGCTCAAATATTGAGCCACAGAAATGTAGAAAAATTAATATAGTTTTGTGTTGTTTTGGTTTTTTTTTCAGATGGTTAATGAAATTAAATTTCAGGTCCATGATTTCTTGAAAGACTTTTTCTTTTCTAGCACTGTTGCTATGGACTCAACTCAGTAAGACACCACAAACACATTACTATTTAGGAGAACAGGTGAAAAAGTGATTTTGATACTCCAAAATCTGTTTCTACATCAGTGTCATGGATTAAAAAGAATGAAAATTCTTCATATCTCTAAACATATTCAATTGAGGTTGATTTCCATTTTAAAATAGAAGTGTATCCTGTATAGCTTCTGAGACGGCAAAAAAAACAATGTATACATTTTGATCTGGGATTTAATTTTATATATTTAAACACAATTTGTTGGCTTACAGCACTAGTTGGGTTAGAGCAAATATTGCATTTTAAAACTTTATGGAACTAATTTATAGTGTAGGGCAGGCACAGACTTGATCTCCTGGCAGCAAAATTTTATGTTTCCATTTCAGCAATACTGCCTAACACAATAATATCAGGCCAGCAAATCTTAAATATAAGTTAAGCTAACATGATCCATTGCCTTATAAAGCAAAAGTACCCTGTGGAGTCATGCTGAATATGCCAAGTGATTTTTCAAAATTTAATCATCCTAAATGTCAGATAAAGGTGCTTTTGCTGTCATTCTTTAAAACCAGGAAAGAAATCTGAGTGTGCCTTCAAGTTATACAGAAAACTGTTCGAAAATAGCTATGTTAAAATATTAATCTGCTGTTTGCTAAATGTAAGGAAGGAAATATTGATGTGTTTTATTGAAAAATAAAGAATTATATATTTTTCCCAATAAAGATCACCAGTTTTCATATCAATATAGATATTAGTGTTTCCTTCTAAGGTCAATTCATCTTTTGCTGATGCTTCCATAGTAGCTGTTGTACAACAACAGCAATCATACTCTGATAAAAAATATCAGTATGCCTCTAATCAAATATGTGTTGACTTTAACTCTGGAATTGGCCAAATAAACAAGTCGGAATGTTTCACAACCATGCTCTTAACCAGCCCCACTCATGGAATGGGATTGACATGAAGATTATTCACTAGAAGGTTGCACAAGAAAATGTGACATCACAGGTTCTATGTGGCAGAATAGAGAGTTGAATAATTCTGAGGAATTTGAGTATTTGTAAAGTAAGTTATGACTTATTCACAGTGCCTTCCCTAAGGTCACCTTACTGAGGTGAGGGGGAGAGCATGTCCTGAACTATTTTTTGGAATTTCACCTTTAGAAAGGGTGAATATCATTACATAAAACTAAGTAAAATAAAATAACCAGCATATCATAACTGGACTAGAAAATCTCGGTGGAAAAGAGAAAAAAAGAAATACTGTGGTTAGATAAATGATTAAGTTAATAACTATTTTAAACTATGGAGAACTGTGGATGGCATCAATGGATTTTATCCCACCCATTCTCTTTTCTCTAATGTCATGTAGAAAAAACACTATTGAAATTTCACGATTATAAGCTGTACCATTTTGAATAAAATTTTGCTCCCACCCCAGAAATGCGGCTTACACTCAGGAGTGGCTAATATATGAAAAAGTTTGGAAATTTCCAACCCCAGAAGTGCAGCCAAGGGGCCAAGCCGAGCACCTGCCAGTAAAACCTGGGATTGCGCGATTGTTACAAATTGGTTACTCTGTTGCACGGTGGGTGCTGCCATCCCCGCAGCCCAGTGGGGAGGCAGGGGGCTCCCGTCCCCACCTGCCGCCGCCATGGGTGCCGGTGGGCTCCATCCCCGCCTGCCACTGCGGGGCAGCGCAGGGCTGGGGCGAGTGAACCCAGTGGCAGCGGTGGCCGGCCCCAAGTGGCCCCGCCGAGCAGCAGTGCTGAGTTGGGGCCACCTGGCCCTGTTGGTAGCCCCGAGCAGGCCGAGCCCGAACGGCCTGAGCCGAGCCAGTAAACCCCGCGATCCCACGATCCCGCTACTACTTGGTAACTTTGTTGCACGTGGGTCCACGCTGTGAACGACAGAGCGGTTTATAATCAGGTGCAGTTTATGTATGGACAAAGAACGAAATGTTGCCGACACCCGGAGATGCGGCTTATAGTCAGTGCGGTTTGTAATCGTGAAATTACTGTACTTCACACTTCGTTTCTATGTTACCACATGGATCAAATCAGTCTGTAAAATTCTCCATGTCCTGCAGCACATGGGGTTTAATTTTAGGAGGCTATCAGGCTTGGAATAAGCTTTGAGCCATCATCTGATCTTTCAAAACCTATAACCCCGCTTGGCAATTTACGCACACAAATGAAATGTGCATAATGAGTCATGGTCAAAGTCAGGTAACACTGCTATAAACAAGGCTGTGATGGAAAGCCCCAGCAGACATCAGGATGCAGTATTCTTTCTGTTTAGCACACACTGTCTTGTATTCAGGAACGACGGAATGTTCAAGCAAACAAACAAGTCAGCCTCCCCCTCCCACATACTGCTAAAACACCCCAACATACAACCAAAGCAAAAACACAAACCAAGCCAACAACAGAACACATAATCCTCCCCACCACCAAAAAAAAAAAAAATTAACAAAATAACAAAAAACCCCCAATCAAATATATTCAACAAAAAACCCACCACATGCATCAAAAAACAGCATTCCCAAAGCATTAACACAACCCCCAAGAACACCTAAAGACAGAGGCAGTGCCTGCATCTTGAAAGGTGCTCAGAGTACCTATGGCTCTGCATGTTGCAATGCAAGTTGAAGAGATGCCAAGAACCCTGCCAAAAGATATTCCTGAAAATTATCTTTATAAAACCCACTTAAGGGAGAAGCCTCTTTTTGCACTGTGCATGCAATACAACCATGCTTTTGACAAATAAGGTTTATCATTTTTATAGCAGTTCACTGATTACATAAATCTTCATCTATATATTTCATTCCTTGCCCCAAGTGACATAAGTTATGCTTATGAAAAGGCCTCAAGAAGGTTTCTAAACATGAAGACTAATACCTCTTGTCAGTGAAACTCAACCACAAGACTGGAGGCTTCCAGTGAGCAACTAATGAAACCAGTGCCTTTGTTCACTATTTCTACATTCAATGGCTATGAACAAGACAAAAAAGGAAGCTGTATTTCTGTATATTACTGAAATTTAGCATAGTTTTTAAAAATTTTTCTTTATCAAAAATATGTAAAATATTACAATGTAATATTTATGTAATTAAATATGTAAAATATGTAAAATTTTACAATTGCCATATTGTAAAAGTCATTGCCTTTTTGATAATTTACTGAGGGAATATCAAAGTCCAGAAGATGAAAAACAGTGAGCAATAGACACTCAGAGGTTGAAATCATCAGAATAAGCATTTTACTGTGCATGAGAAAGAAAATAGTTTATGCATGACTACACTTTCTACTAAACCCATAATTTATTTGTCAGTTCATCTTGTTAAAAATTACAATATTTATTTACTTTATTGCAGCTGTACTGTTTCTAATATGGATTTACTTGTCCTAATAACTTGTGTCCATAGAGCTTATCATCTCCATCAATTTTACTTTTGTGTCATTGAAATTCCTCTCAAATTTTCTTGTTCAAAACGAGAGAAATCAGAAACATAAAATGAATTGAATGCATGTGTATTGTATAACCACATCTCAGTCATTTCTGCTTAATTTTTTTCCAATGTCGTTATTTTATTATTTAACACTCCCTTCTCATTTAGCCAGTCAGTCCAGGCTACTCATTCAGTTTTGGTGACTACCTAACTCTGACCCACAAGTTTCTCATTCCTTTCTGATTACTCCAAGGCAATGCACATGCTCACAAGGTAGCAATTCTATACAATTTCTATTTCTAAGGAAAATGCTCCTACTAGCCACAAATAAAATCAGTTCCTAGCTGAGTAGCAATGGCTGTAAAAGCATTAAAAACATAATAACTTCATTTTAGATACAAGTGATGGCACAAGTGACAAGATCAAATAATTTTTCCATAATTTTTCCAGTTAAATATTTTTTTAACAAAATATACTGGGGATGGAAAGACTAGGAAATGTTTCTGAAGGCATACTTATATAATTAACTTGTCCTACCAGTCACTACATGAGTTTTACCTGTCCTTTGCCTTAAGTTTTGCAATGCAAGCCTGTGAGCTAACCACCAAGACACTCAGTAAATAAAAGACTTGTAAGTTGTCACATATATTTGTTCTTTTAGGATAGAAAACATATAAAATATTTTTTCACATTTGTTAAGCAGCACACCATAAATTAATGGTGCTGCTGAAGCCAAATTTTTACCAGAAATTTAAAGCAAAACAAAAAGTTGAATAAAGTCTAGCAAGAACTTGCCTTACATAGAAATAAAACCCACATTAATACTTAATTTACTGTAAAGCATAAACTTTTGTTTTCAAAAGACTAGTAAGAGAGTCTTAAAATAGAAAAAACAAAAACAACCCAGTGACAGAGTATAAAGAATAAGTCATGCCTCAGATTTTGTTCGTCTCTGAAGAAAGACGTGGAACTAAGAAAAAGAAGTAGAGAACTAAGGACTGATAAAAGCAACTAAGATCTGAGATTCTGCTTATATTAGGAACATAGTATTTTTCTTAAACCAAGGTATGAGACTTAACTGCTACAAGTTTCATTTTTCTTAGTTGAAAGGACCTATTCACAGGACAGTCAATCAGATTCCAGACTGGTGCAACCTGCAGCTCAGACAGCCATTCCCCCTGGGCCAGGTGATCATGTTCTCAACATTTCATCAAGAACCTTCAAATACCCCAGGGCATTCCAGTTTGCAAATCATTCAGAATTCTGTCTCAGGTAGGTAACTTTGCAAGATTCCTTACTTAGAGCTTGATCAGTGCAATAAGGTTTGTAATGCCAGGATTAACCTTACCCAGGACAAACCCCCACAAAACTGCAATAAGGGCTTTGGACAGTAATCTAACACATTCTAGGAAAAAGATATTTTTTTAAAATTAAGTACTGCTATTATTGTTACAAAAGACAGAATAAAAGTTTGCATAATTTTTATTGTTTTTTATGTTTTGGGGTTTTTTTCTGTAAAGCAGAGAACAAGCCAAGTCAAACAGACTACAATACAAAATGTAGATGATGTACTACAAATTCCAATTTTTTTTTTTTTCACAGCTACTTGCTCCAAGGTTTACAAATAATCTGGATATGGTTTGCAGAATTATCATCTGGCTTATTAAGCAGATGTAATATTAAGCACTGCAGGAGGCTGCCAAATTGGAATTCATTATGAGTAAATCTCATAATGAAAATTAATTGTTCAGAAGTCTATTAATTTGCATTAAATGCCAGTATGTATATATTACATCATAAAACAAAAATGTGTAGCAATGTATATATGCTACACAGATAGAGTACATATATATGTATATAATGCCTTCTTCTCTTTCTCAAATATTTCTGGGTTTGGGGAAAAAAAAAAAAAAAAAAAAAAGGAGAAAGCTGGAGTAGCCACTGAGGATGACACACTTTTTCTGTCAGCTATGTGTCCTCTCTAGTTTTGCCATAGCAACTAAGCTAAATCTTCCTCCTTTGGCATCCTTAACTTTGGCTGTGGAGAACAGAAATGGCGATTTGAGAGGGTTTTGAAGGCATACCATCCCAGTTCAGACTGGAATCTGTCCTGCAATCCCTGGCTTGGGTCCCCACCAGCACCTCTGGTACCCCTCAGCAGAGGGTATGTTCTGTCAGAACAGCTGCACAGGCTGCACCAGGATCTCTAAAAACACCAATACCAGGACCACTAAGTACCACTCTTTTGGCCTTAGGGACTAAACTGCATAAAGGCTTCTGTCCAATCCTACTGATTTTCTGCCTTACAATGGAATTGAAAGTTAGGGCAGCTTTGTCTTAACTTTTAGCTAAATTCCAGTACTTCCAGCAAATTCTATTTAAGCACAATATGCCCGACATCGTAGGGATCAAAACAATTTCCCCTGAGAATAGTTGTTTTCATTCACCCAGAAAAGAAGGGTAAGATTATTTGTGAAAGGATGATTAAAACTGAACACCACATTCACTCAAATAAACACAACCCTCATATTTAACTCAAAATAGTTATGATTTGTGACAACATCAATAACACTAAGTGCAGCTTTAAACTATTCAATAAAAATTATCCTGGTTTTAGAGAGGAGTATTTAAGAGAAGAAAGCCATATAGTAAACAATAAGATTACACCATTTACACAAATAACTTTCTTGTTTCTCTCATCATAGAAATCATGTCATGCATCAGTGTGCATAAGCTATAAGAGGAGGATGATGAAGCAATCCTAGTAAAAGAACAGAACACTGCTAGCCACTTGGCAATTCTATCTCAAAGAGCCCATTTCCCATTCTGAATTCTGCTCTAGATCCATTAGTGAATATCATATTCACTACAAGATAGAGCTGCAGCTTCCTGCAAGGGCAAGAATTACCTATAAAAATGTCACTTGTTTATATGAAGCATGTCATCCATTCTCAAATAAAAAGAAGTGGAAATACCAGCAATTTTATATACTTCCAAGATAAAACTTCACAACTTTTCACTTTCAAACAGCATTATGTCAAATTTAATTTTGTAAGAATTAAGGAGTTAAAAAGAATGCTTCTCTGTCAAGTATTTATATTTTTCCCTTCAAGTGGTATTAGTCTAAGTGCCTCTAAAAAAACTCACAAACCTGTGTCAGATTGATTTATTTTTCTTAATTTCTTTTTACTTTCCGTTTGTTTCAGCAGTCAAGCAAAAAAATCCATTATTTGCCTAGTTCTGCTCTGCAATCCTTAATGTTCTTATGGTGCTCTCAGAAGAGAACACAGGACAGCATACCAATCACTCTTGGCAACACACTGGGTGGGGTTTGCATGTTTAAATCAGGGAAACCTCGGACAACTTCTGGGTTCATAGCAATGAGTCATGGCAGACCCTCAGCTGAGGCTGCTCGGTATGCTAAGCACTCATAGCAGCAGTCCTTCTCACAGGGATAAACTGTCTCATTATGACTGTAGCTGTATGCAGGCTGGAGACTAAAATATACCAGATCCTCAAGGATTTGCAATGAAAGCTGTAGGTGTTATTCTCAGTATTCAGCTTCTTTGGCACATTTTGCCTAATTCTGTCCATGAACTTTGAGGCTCTGCAGGTAGTGATGAATACTTATGACCTATATTCAAAATATTTTGACTTGCTGTTTGATCCATCTGACATGCCCAGGTGGAATTACTGATGGGCTCATGCTCAGGGACATCAATAATATTGCTAAGCACTTTTTTTGTTTCTATACTTGACTTTTAAGCTCATGTCTTGCACTGGCTTCCTTGGTTTTGCAGACAACTGGATTAAACTAAAGTCCTGTCATTTATTCTGGCATGTTTGCAACAGAAGATTTCCTCCCTGTAATTTCTGGACAAGAGCAAGGGGAGTTGTACCTTCCCTTGGGAAACTATAAGGATAGGAATTTGGAATAACAGGGGGGAATATTTCTTCTATGCTTAGCATGTACTGAGACTAGTTCAGATTTGGACAATGATTCTTGAAATTGTAGACACCTGCTATCAGTTTGTAGATGAGCTCTCTTCATCCCAAATTTTATCAGAATATAAATTAATATTTTGATAACGAAATGTTTATTTAAAAACTATTTCTTTAAATTTGACCATTAATACTCAGGAAAGAACAAAACAACAAGAGGTAATTTAAATCAAAGGTATTCCAAAGAAAAATATACCAAAAAGTCAATCTCCATCATGGTGATACAGCACCATGAGTCCCATCAAAACCTTGAAAATGTTTGCTCATAGCAAGCATAGTTTCACCCTTTTCTGCCTTTTCTTTGTTGCTCTTATTTTTTGCCTTTTACCTTATTCCTTAATCTAGCAGTATTTGGCAGTATTTGCCTCTAACATTTCATCTCATAGAATGATGATTTACTTCAACTCTTCCTCAGCTAAAATTATTTGAGTTCAGAGTCTATGTATTAAAAAGTTTTAAGTATAAACCCCATAACTTTCTCAGACAGGAACTCTAGCATCGAATTCAGCTTTTTCTCAGAAGTATAGTAGCCATTAATCACCACACAAAGTAGATTTTTGCTCTCCCTAGGCAAAATGATTCTGTAGCACCACCTAGTGAGATGACATCACTGTCTGTGATGGAATTCTGAATTCCCAATCAATATCGATGTGCCACTTCCACTTTTGGAGAACACAACTGGTTTCAAGATTGTAAACCAAATTCCAACATACAATTCATGATTCACAGTGATGCAATGGGTCATAGGAACCCTTTTTTTCCACATTCAGAATGGAACAGGTTCATTGCCCACTGCAGAGATGGAAGAGTGCCTTGACCACCCCCTTCCCCTCTCCTTGAGATGCCTGCCAGGAAAACACAGCAGTGTCTGCCAGGTCGTGAGTATTCCTTTCTACCTCTTACTGCACCACTGCTCATTAAAAGCATACCCTGAACTTCCCTCACTACCAAAGGCTGTAAAGTGAACTCCATGAAGGCCTGAAAACCCCATTTTATTACTGTGAGCAAGCAGAGGAGTTGAGGAAGAGTGTCCAGGATTTGGTAGCGAGATCCTTCAAATCCAGCAGTTTTCATCTGTTAGCAACCTAACCTTTCAGTGAGGTCTACACAGAAACTGAAGAGCAGCAAGTTCTTCAGTGCCTAAATCCAAAGAAAACTTTCTCCTGAGCTCCTGTGATGATCAGCATATTGGCATGAAGTATGAAATTTGATTATCCCTCTCTCAGCTTGCATAGCTACAAGCTTTATTAAAAGTCTGAAAATCTATTTTACCAAAGGTTGTTTGTTCCAACCCTCCAACTAAACCACTGAAAAAAGAGTCAGGCATGAGCTGATTTTCAATTGCTTAAGACAGACAGAGTAGGGATACACCTGTTCAGGGCAGACATATACTAAAAAAGGTAAACAACATAAAATACTCCAAACATTTAAACGATTCTTGTTACCCAGAAACTCCTTGAGAGATACACAAAATGAAAACTACTGGAATACACTGTGAGAAGCTGTAATGTCCTCCTTAGGCTGCTTAACAACTAAGAAACATCTTCCTGACAAACAGTGAAAAAGGTGTCAGAGGAGCTGGTGTTGAGCCACTTTGGAGATTTCCAAAATTCAGCTGCTCCTTAGCAACCTGACCTAACCTGAGATTTGGTCACACTTCAGGATGGGGCTGGCACCAGAGGAGCTGTGGCCTCACAAAAATGGGTACACACAACTATTCAGCTTCCTGCTTCTCTTTGCAAAGCCCAAAATATCAAAACAGCAGTCCCTGAGAGAGGTAGAGGAACAGGAATTGATTGTTATGAGTGTAGAAATCAAAATATTATCAAATCTGTATCCAATTTTTAACTTGTGAAAGCCAGCTACAGTTCCAGACCAAAGCAGATCATGCTTAAACCAAATGCTAATTGTGGCAGAAAGAAGGCTGCTTTGTATGACTTTGGACAAGCTTTCAGTAGCTCTCAGGGGAAATTAACTGTACAGTATAGAAATTTAAATAATCCAGCCCACACCTCACCTTTATATACTAAAATCAATTCTTCAATCAAAAATTCTACATTAACAAAACTTCTGCTGCATTTTCTTCAACTGAATTGAAACACATCTTAAAATTAGTCAATTTTGTTTGGAAGTACAGCATGAGGGTGTACACCAGTCATTAAAAGCACAATGTGATCAATTCATGCTTCTGTTCATGCCATGTTTGGATATTTTCTGCACTACTTCTCCTTTGAAACCACATGTGCCTAGTGCAAACCTTTGCTTTCTTTTTGGTGTATTTCTGATGTTCTGATCATGAGTCTTATCTGGCTGCTTATCAGCCATTTCCTTGAGTTCCCCATACTCCCTCTGCACCAAAGAAAAACCACAAAGAACACACCAAACTATTTCAGGCCTTCAGCCACACAAACAGTGAGTCCAGTCCTGCACAGCGTTCTCACCCCTGCATTGACTCATTAAGAGCACCCAGGCAATGAAAGGCTCCACAGAAAGGCACTTCCTAACTATATGTTCAAGCCTAAGCATTACATACTTTTAGGAACATTTCCTAGAAAAAAAAAGAATAAAATATCCTTATTCAAGACAGAAAGTATGGTGCGAGTTGATATTTTGGAGTCAGCTAAGTTGTCTTTCCCCAATTTTTCACCCATCTGCTTAAGAACAGGCAGCTCTTAAAAAAGGATTTTCTCCTTATTCAATTCTCCTCTTTTAATTTTCAATATTTAATGTCATTTTCCTATTTCTGTCTCATCATATAGCATTCTTGCTACAGCTTTATCTGTATCTGTAACCATTCAAATATATTAAATGTTTCCAACATGAAGGACTTGGCTACACTTCAGTGCAATGACAAGTTAATATTTTCATGCCTTTGGAATACTGGTAATTTACTGGTACCTAAATATTTTCAATATTTACTTGAAATATTGGAAAAGAATGAGATACCATTTGCATTTCTTTGTCCCTTTTATTATAGAGTTTCTAAGTAAAAGTTAAGTCTAAATGCTTCAGAGAAGCTGATTTCTATGAGTGCTGTGATGCTGAGAGTGATCTGGACAAATACACAAACTGAGAGTTGAGCTGCACCAGGTGACTCAGCCAGGGTGCACAGCCCCAGTGCTGCTGTCTTCCCCTGCCCTGAGAACAGGGAGCATCTGTACATGACAGAAAAAGACCACGAAACATAAAAAAAAAAAAAAATAAAATCAGAGAAAGCACAGAAGAGTATCTGGGAGGTGATTTTTGGTTTTCAAACATTATAAAAGTTGTTCAAATTCTCAGTCTGTTAAAGCTGTTTACTGATGCTGCAAGACTATGAGCAAACAGGCTGCAGAAAACATCCAGAACAAAACACTGAATAACATTTCCTGATGCCACTCCTGGAGACAGCACACTGGGGCACAGGAGTCTGCTGGTATGACCCAGGAACATATTTCCTATGTTCTTAAAAATCTTTGATTTTGTCATGGTAATTATTCCCTGTGAAACAGGGGAATGAAGTGACCAGAGTCATGGCATCCACCTTCTGTAATTTTCAATAAATACATGGAATCCATTCAGCTACAGTTCCAGCCATTACTGAAGCAAAGCACATCTTTTAGTTCTCGGATTCAGATTGCAGTTAAATTAAAAGGGTTTTTTCAAAAAATTTACGTGGACACAGTAAGATGTATCTATGCTATTGTTGGAAAGTTAATCCAACATGAAAAGCAGAAATGCAGTCCATTGGTCCACTCTACATAGACAGCCACATTTCAATGTATATTCCAGAAAATAATATCTAGAAGTCCAGAAAATTAATAAATATATGCACTAAAAATGGATATCATGCATGGAACTCTGATATGAAATTACTGTGATATTTCCCCTGGAAAAATCTCCAAACTCTCTATGTAAACTCATTTTAGAGAGAACATCTTCCTTAATTTTCTGAAAGAAATCTGAATTCATTCAAAAAGAAAGAATTTAATGACTCACACAGTAAGTTGTTTGGAAATGACCCTGGGTTGCAAGTGACTGTTATGAGCTCTGATTTATACCAACAACTAAAATGAAACTTATGTTTTTTCACATGGCTCATAATTTTTAAATGGAGAAAACTAAAACTTTGAAAATAAGAGACTAGTAGCTGCTGATGTTCTTGAGTCATAAACATAAAAACATAATCTAATCAGGTCAAACTTTCTGTATCTATGCCACATATACTTTAGATGGTTGCTGTCTATTTCCCTTTTTCCATGAAAAAACAGGGCTAAGATATCTCTTGCAAATACAACACTATATCATTTTCAGATTTCATCTAAATCTGGGATCATGAGGCACATGAAATTAATGTTTTTGCTATGCTCTGTCCTTAGTTTCAGGTTACTTTACACTTCTACTCTTTGAAGCACCACAGAAGAGTATTTGTCGAGACAAGAGCATGTTTATTGTTACCCTACTACATGAAGTATACTTTGGTAGCTTACAAGAGACTGTTTTTGGCATCCACGTACAGTTAGCAGAGTAAAAGGTTTTTGAGGGTTATTTCCCTCCAAAAGAACAATTTTTGGCCAAAGGATAGAAGACTGCACTTTCATTAGTGCACTTGCTCCTCTAATAACCAAGGACTGACCTGAGACAAAAGTTTTGCCAGAAGCCCAAACTCCGCCTAGGAAAGGGTCCCTGCACATTGCCCCTGCTGGGGCAAGCCTTCAGGGACAATTAAGGAGTATCAAGATTTTACTAGGAAACAAAAAACCACTCCCTTCTGCCAAGTACACAAACCTGAATAAGCAGGATGAGTGACAGAAACGTCAGCATTTCATCAGCTCTTTGACAACCTTTCCATTTTCTTCTTGGAGGGCAGCTTTTTGGGACAACCTCCTGAACTGGCTGCATTGCCAACTGTGGACCACAGGGAAGTCATCCTCCTCCCCAGCAACTTTCCTACACATTTTCCCAGACCATGACGTGGTTCACACTGGGAGTTGAGCTTAAAGCTCAGACACTCCTGAGCAAAGGAAGTTATTCACCATTACACATCTGTTGCTAATAATTCACACACAATAACCAAAGCTGCCTGACAGTGTGATCAGATAACGTGCTCTGAAGCCATTTGAAATGCAATTGACTGTGTCTGGTATTGATGAAACAATTATCACCTTCTAGTAATAACTCATGAGAAAATTTTATCACTTTTGTAAGAGCAGCATATTTTGCTCAAGGAAATAATAAAAAAATTTTAAAAAATAAAAATAAAAATTAAAAAAAGATGGACTGAGAGAAATAGGCGTTCTGGTCAGATTCTCACCAACTGCCAGGGGGAAAATTAACCTCAGCCATGATGAACAAATTGGGTGTTAAAATCCAAAGAAAAGGTGTCATTTCAATACCAGCCTTTTTCAGAGAGTTATGGTTAGTGCAAGCCCTAGGGATAATTACTGTGCCCAAGGATAGCCAACTCAAACACACAAACCACTTGCATGGTGCACACAAGTTTGTGAAGGACAGCAGGGAGGTATTTACCTCCTTCCACCTCACCTGCACAGGTGGGCCATTTGCAGCAACTCCATGACACTCCAGTCCCTTGATATTTTTGGGTTATTAGCTACCCAAATGCATCACTGTGAAACACAGAACCTCCACCTTTGTTCCTGAGAACCATGATGATGCCATCATTAATTCAATCTCGAAAAGAAACAGAAGAGTGGCAACTATTTATTCACTTTTCCTCAGCTATTCTAACATTGCTGCTGGCACTTCTGTCACTGCCATTATGTTGCTGTTTTAACTATTCTTGCAATCAGATCTGAACCTTACAACCAAGTTCCTGTCTTTTAACTAGTTTACTTCTTCCCCAGTAGAAAAGGAAACTGAAGATCTGTCCACGGAGAAAACAGAAAAGCACAGCCAATAATGGTGAGGCTTCCAATTCCTGATCACTGTCTACAGAGTAATTTTGCTATACAAATTGGACTACGTTTTTTTAAAAAAAATAAAATCTCATCTAGCTGATGCTATATGGGGAATTTACCACCAGGCTCAAGGCAGTGCCTAGCAACAAAGTGCTCAGAGTACAATAATCACTAATAGTATTTTGTAATAATTTCAGAAGAAAGAGCAAGAATCAAATGGATTTGATGCTTCAGAGTAGTGTCAAAACACTTTAGCACAGCAGTCAGGGAATGTGTTATGTTTAAGTCCCACACCATACATGATTTCCATATTAAGTCTCTAGTACAGATTATCCTAAGCATTTTAATAACATTACATTGACTTCACATGATTAGGAACACCCAAACCACCTCACGATCCATTTGGCGTCCCACTCTACCAAATTATTCTGCAAACATTCTTTCCCTGATCAGAATCAGTTTTCTTTAAATGAACTCATTGTAATGTAGCATGCCTATGTACTTGGTAACACATGGTATAGAGAAAATAATGGCTGCTTAAATGTCATTCAAGTCCTGCAATTAAAATAAATTATATTAATAAAATATCAATTAGATGTTGAAAATGAGACTTTATTCAATTTTCTTCCCAAAGGATCAGAAATCAACAGTCACATTGGTAGTGGAAGGTACATTTGGAAAAGAGACACCCATAAAAATATAAGTAATCTGAAACACTTCACATAGGAAACAAGTCAGGCTGTTTGAGATGTTTCTCATCTACATGAAACAAGCTTTTCTGTCTCATTGAAATTGGTGTCACAGGGATTCCCAAAGGCTTTAACAACAAAACTTTACTTTCTCTGTTTCAAAGTTGTGCACTGAGTGGATTTTGCAATTGTTTCTTCTTGGTTCCCCATGCCTGCAAACAACAGTTTTTACTGACTACTTTATATTATTTATGTTCAATCTGGTCAATTCTAGGTAGTTCCTGCTGCAGAGAAATCGCTGGAATTGCCACATTGACCACCCACTATGTAAACCAACAAATTTTAGCACAATTTGTTCTTATAAATCAGGCAATGCACAGCAGGAGCTGACAGAGGAAGTCTCTGGGATAGTCCAATATCAAGACCTGCTTATTTTCCTTTTTCCATCAGGTAACTCTTTGCTGGGGCACAGGACAGACTTTTCAAGTTTTTTTCAGTGATGCTCACTAGAGCTCTGACAGGGACAGGCGCCACTGAGACCAACAAAACAAAAAACCTGCTCAGCCCACCTCCACTCCCTCAGGTAGAAGTTTGACTGAAAGAGTGAAAATATTCCATACTGGGCACTAGCGACAGGGAGAACGACAAAGGCAGATAAACCAAAGAGCAGCTCTCTCACTCGTGAAGAAAGCAGAATTTTACAAAACAGACAAGTTACTTGGACAGAAGCTGTTCTTTACAGATTGCCTTACAAATTCCAAATGGCAACAGTAAATGAGCTCTCAGGTCCTGTGACATAGCTCAAGTTGAACCAAATGCCACCCCGTCAAACACTGTAGATGGAGCCTCTTACATTTTCCTCTTGTTGTTTAACTTAATGTTGCTGTCCTAGAGAAAAAAATGTTGACCAGGAGCAAGAACAAAGTGTGTGGGGCAAACCAGTAAGCTGCAAATTAAATAAAGCAAATGTTCTCATGATCAGATATACTCTCCAGAAATCAGTTTCATTATTAATGTTTAACTTAAGTATCATCTATTACTTTAGAGCTGGATAAGTTTTCTCCATAAATTGGAAACAAATACCCAGTATGAAATGCCATTATGCACCTTTTATGCTCAATTTGCTTACAATCTGGTAGATGTATAATTTGTTCCTATTATAAACTTACATATTCTTTAAATCATTCCCCTGTGGAGTCTTGAAACTGAGATACTGATGGATTTGCATTGAATTCCTCCTCAAGCTGCATTTTTGCACTCTGGGTTTTTCCTCCACTTAGCTACCTAGGGATTTTAGAATATGTATAAAAAGCTCCACAATAGTAACTTCTCCACATAAATATTTTGATTGCTATTTAAAAGAGGGAGGGATTTGTTTTTCTGTGTTCCTAATTACTGCATCACTTGACTTATTTTTCAAGCACCTACTTAACAAGGCCAGACTTAATTGAATTGCTCATTAGAAGACAGATGAACTGCGAAATACAAGCATTTTTATTCTTTCATATCATACTGCTCATTTTCACACCTCACATCTTGTGAACCATACCTGATTTTACAGGTTTTTGTGCTACAACTCTATGAACACTGCAAATTGCATGCTATTCTAAATAAAGATGAAGACTTTTCAAGACTGTGTGATGGTCATGCATGGAAATGCCATTTGCGCCAAAGGAAGGCCACTTGCTCTCTGAAAAATCAGACAGCTTCAAGACTTCCCTAGATTAACACTAAATTATGTACTATTACTAGACGTGAGGTGGAAGGAGAGAAATAATAGTTCTTTTGAAGTGTTTCTATAAATATTTTGTATTCTAAAATCAGAAGACAAATTAAAATTAAATGTTCAGGTATTTCTCTCATTTGTATCAAATTTTGTATTTGCAAAGTGTAAAATTAGAACAGCAACCAATCTGAATAAATAGTAATACTGATCAAAGTCTAGCCAAACCTGAGCTCAGAGTGTTCATATAAACCAGTTAGCCAGTATCCTCCACAATATTCCTGTCTGATAGCATAGGGATCACATGATTTAAAAAAAAAAATATTGAAATAAAGGGATCCAGATAATTCCTTCCCATGAACAATTTGAGGTTTGCTGGTATGATGTCATTATTTTTGTTTGACACACCCTTCAAATTAATTCTTTCTGTTCAGCATCTCTTAGCATCTCTGGTGTCTTTCTGTCATTTTAGTAAATTATGTGGGTGAAGAAGCATTTAATTTTGTGCCCAGAAAAATAAAGTCATCTATTAAACTAATACAGGTGGAAAGATTTGAAGTTGGAGCCGCCAGGTCCATCAATGTTTAAAGATTTTTTTCCTCTCTGTAGTCTCCAATTAGCTTAGAAAATGACACTCCTGACACTTTACTGAAGAACAGACATTTCTAACACAGCAAAACAGTAGAAGAGAAAGAATCCAAGTTTAAGGAGTGACAGACATGCACATGTGTGTTTCTGTTCACGTGTACACACAGTCAGAGATCCTCCTACAAGTGTCTCGGCCAAGAAATTGTAAACAGCACTACAATTTCTTGTCTTACACATGCAACTGCTTCTTAACTATGTCCTCACCTAAAACAGTTTTGAGGGAAGCAGCTGGAAACCACCGCAGTAAATAGGCCTGGACAGAGCTAAGATCCCATTCACAAAACTTCATTTACATCTTGTGATTGAGATACTCTGAGCACTGAGTGCTTGGCTTCTTTTAAAAATAAAGGGAACTTTATGAAAGACATTGTTATAGGCAGCTGTCAAGGGAGAAAAAAAAAATCTTTTCCATTCATTCTTCTAAGGGAAATTAGCTGTACTACTTTGCAAAGTGAATTTGGCCAGACAGCCTTCCTGGACGTAAAAGACAACAAAGAGGGTGGGAGTAAGAGACTAAATCTCTAACTTCTATTTAAAGCACCTTGTAAACGTGCTTATTGCAGCAGACAACTTTATAAAGGCTCATCCAGAAAACCTGCAGAACCCAAGTCTCTCCCAGCCCTCAGCAGCTGACATTTTTACTTCAGTGTAGTTCCAAATTCCAAATCTCAGCAAAACACCATTAAGACAGAAGAGATCGATTGTCGCCTGCTGCAAGAGTACAGATCTTGTACAGACTAAGTGCTAAGCTAATGCTAAATGAGGCTGAAAAACCCAAAACATCCTTTTGTGACTAAGTGATGGAAGATGATGTTGTTCATGACAGGATGTTTAAAAATAAAGAAATTTCAAAAAGTCAAGTTCACACAACTGTAACAGTAACATATTGTGCTAAAAAGCATGCTGTGGTATTAAAAACCAAAGCAAAACAATGCACAAACACATTGGTTGCAACAGACAGCAAGCCCTTAGAGGTTGAAAAAACCCCACTGTGCTCACGGTGTAAAGCCTGAATCAGAGACATCCCCATCTTTACTGTAGAAAGATGATCAGTAAGTTCCTCAATTGTGTCCTTTCAGAGAGGATTGCAATTCTAGCAGAGGAGGGAAACAGCTAGGTGAGGAGGGGAAGAAAAGAGAGAGAGAGTACAGGAGAGTACAAGAGCAATAAAAGATTTAGAGTGATCTCTCTGGTCTATCTCATTCCAGACCAACTGCTTCTGAGATGAAAACTAACATTTGAGACTCTATTGCTAAGGTCCAAAACGCCTATTAAAAAAAAAAAGAAAATACTAAAAGAGGATAAAACTCAGATGATATAAGAACTTGCCATGCCATGAAGATTTGTTGTTACTTTGAAAAGGTCAACACCTTAGAGAACAAATTTCCCCACCATTTTCTAAGAAAATTGTCTTTTTCCTTTTTTCCAATTTTTATACATACTTCTATTAAATTGACTACATTTACAGCACAGATAAATTTTAAATTTAAATTAAATTCTCAGTTGCCTTCAATTCAAACATCTAATATTTCTAGCAAATTATTCATACATCCTCTTGGCAAGCCTACTTCACCTATATCAACAGAAGAAAGTAGATATGCAGAGGATTCCCCACTTACTGCATTAGACTACAAGAACAAATCTCCTGAGCTGGAGAATGATAGATACAAGTGCAAAGAAAGACTTCAGTCATGCCTTTCATCTTGAAATGAAATAGTAGGACAGTGTTTTCACTCAGTGATAAACATAGCCAAGAACACAATCACAGTTGTCTAGTCCTGTTTCTCACATAGTCTATTAAAGAAGGACCAAGAGTCATGCTGAAGGAAACAAAAGAGGACTCCACTGTAAGGGGAAAAAAAAAAAAAAAGTATATTTGCAAGAAGCCCATACAGATACCTATCCAGCTCAGTGCTGGCAGCACACTTAGGGAACTCAGTTTTGAAGCTAGCTCAGCTAGAATGAATCTCAGAACTAAAACTCATTAAAGCAGCAGAGATCACTGTCCCTCCTAGAAAGGTTATTACAGATCTGAAACCATTAATCAGGAACAATTCCCTCAAAGGTTTGTTTGAGTAATGATTCAGAGAGAAAGACTAAATACAGTCCTCTTCCACTTGGTTGCCAAAAGCAGATTATTTGGTTGTGTTAATACAAGATTTTAAGGTAAGAGTCAACTCTGTTTATTTTTCAACATGAAAACATGGGTGTTTAGCATAGATATATAATCTATGTGTCTCCACAGTCGAGGAAGATGAGCGCAACCTATCCTAGAAATTGTCATTTTTAGGGGATGAACTGCCCTGTGGACCTGCTTCCCCTCTCCACTGACTAGAGAAAGAGTCTGGGGTAGTGGCTCAATTTTTCTGAGTGAACAATTGAGTTGTTCAGTCTGTAGAAAAAATTGGCTTCACAGCTAGACCTGACAAGGGTGACTACTATCTGCAACTGTGCTGCAAAAGACAGCATGAGACAAATTCCATGTTTAGATCATATTGAGAAGGTTAATTCGAACTATTCAAACATGGCTACTTCTTGCAAAAAGTTCAAATAAATTTCAACAACCTCCAGCTAGGTCAAGACTGAAAACTACTACTAGAATAATTATTAATGGAGACTTTGTGCTTTAGGAGGAGGAAAAGTGAATATAATAGGAATGTTGTCTTTGTAAAATCATTGTTTCTGGTTTTAGTTCTTAAATGAAAACATTCACCTATCAAGGTCTCAAAAGGAAGCTGGGAGAATTATTTTTGACAAAGAGACAAGTAACCTGTAAAACATATGTGATGACAGACAGTAAAACTCTTCTGATCTCTAGTGACAGAGAATCATTTCTCTACATTTTTGAGGAATAAGTGAAATGCAGTAGCAGATGCTACTGGTATGTTGCCTGAATATTAATAACAATTGTACCTCTCACTTCCATGGGCCATAGTGACTTTTATCAGACAACTGAAAAACACTTTGAATGGGTTTCTCTTTCTAGAGTGGTAGGATCTCAATGGCATTGAGTACTTCAAGCCATAGAATTTGAGGGTGTACAGCACAACACTAGAAGTGCTTTAACAGCCTGGAGAATTAAGTTCTTTGGCCTCATTGCAACCTTACAAGTAAAATAACACAATGATGTAAAGGGACTTTCAATTTCACAAACGGTGTAAATGCAAGGACAGCCAGTGTGGATTCCAGGGGATGTGTTGAAATGGCACAGAGCTGACACTGACTTAGATGAGCTGATGTTTCTTGTGTCACTGCTGCTGTCATCACTAAACAAACTGCATTGTCCCTAACTCCTCATCAAAAGAGCTCCATACTCAGATTATCCAGGTAACTGCAGAACTCGAAGTAAGACTCTTTTAATTTTATTTATTTCTTTTTATATTCTGAACTATTCGTTCATATGACCTACTGATAGCTATTTAAACCTGTACATTTTCAGGACCAACACAAATCTGAATAATTTTGTCTATACAGTAATTTCACGAATACAAGCCGCACCAATTTGACCAAAATTTTGGTGGAAACCCGGAAGTGCGGCCAATATTCCGGGGCAGCTAATACATTAACAAAATTCTAAAAGCTGCCAACACGGAAGTGAGAGCCCGCGGCAGCCCCAAGCCAAGCTGGAGCCCGGCCGGCCCCGGCAGAGGTGGGAAAGCCTGGCAGAGGCGGGGCCAGCAGTGTGGGGGGTGGGCGGCAGAGCCTGAGCCAGCAGGGCGGGGCAGGGAGGGCGGCTGAGCCTGAGCCAGCAGGGCGGGGGAGCCCGGGAGAACTGGGGCTAGCAGTGCAGGGGAGCATGGCAGAAGCAGGAAGGCTGACGGGTGGGGCTGCCTGGCAGCGGGGGAAGCCCAGCAGAATCGGGGCCAGCAGCGTGGGGGAGCCCGGCGGTGCGGGGGCCTGCAGTGCCGGCCAGGACGAGCAAACACGGCGGCGGTGCAGACGGGAGGGGGGGCCAGCGAGCCCGGCGGCGGCAGCCCTGCCAGCCGGGCGAGCGAACGCGGCAGCGGGGCGGTGCTGACGGGAGAGGGGGGCCAGCGAGCCCGGCGGCGGCGGCAGCACCACCCGGCCAGCCCCGCCGAGCCGTGGCGCTGAGCTGGGCCACCCGGCCCCGTCGGCAACCATGAGCGGGCTGAGCCTGCCTGGCCCCGCCCCGAGCCAGTAAACCCCGCTATGCCGCGATCCTGTTACTAATTGGCCAATTTGTGAAAGCTGCGCACAGATTCTTGTGACGAACGAAAGTGCGGCTAATATTCGGGGTGCAGCTTATCTATTGACAAAGACAGCAACATTGTCGAGGCACCGGAAGTGCGGCTTATAATCCGTGTGGCTTGTATTCATGAAACTACTGTAATTGTCTAACATACCTCGTGTCATATCATTATCATTGCCAAAAACAGGATGAGTAACAGTTTAGAAACACAACCATCTCAGTCTATTTTACATTAACATCTAGATGACATCAAACCTAAAACAAAAATGAAAGCTATGTGGTAGCAAAAAGTGATAAAACAGCCAGTCCCTGGGAGAAAGAAATCACAAAAGCCCTTGAGCCACACAGAAAAATTAATTTGAAGCAACATGGAGAGAGAGATAAAGAGTAAGGGAAAGAAGATGGCATAAGATGTGAACACACCATTTGTTTGTTATCTCAAATTTGGATGAGCCCTGTACTCCTCCACGAGTCTTAGGACGTCTGTGGCTGTATTCCTTCCTTCATATGCATCTCCACTAAGGACCACACGCTCCTCTTCTCCAGGGGCTGGTGTCCTCTCCTGCTCTTTGACTGCCACCTGCCTTCCTTTGCTGTATTTAAAGCATTACATAATAAAACCATATGATGAAGAGGAGTTAAATGCCTGTCTTGGCTCACCCTCACAAAAGTTATTTCTGTTGTGGGGCTTTCTCCCATTCCTTTCCTCATCTGGAAAATTCCAAATGACTTGACATTTTCCATTGTGATTCTCCATGAGCAAACATTAGTTTCTGAACTAGCACGGGGTGAAACAGGTTTCTAGATAAAGGTTAGTAATTGTGATGTAGGACCTGTGACCTAAGAGCAGCAAAGGAGCTGTGCTCAGCAGTGTTACAGCACCAGCCCAGCCAGGCTTCAGGCCACTGCTCGGAGCCAGCCCCTGCTGAAAAACAAGGAGTGTGGGGAATCAAAGCAGAATCAGGACAGAGAATGAATGCCATGGAGACACAGGGTAGAGCAGGGCTTACAGCACCCTGAGCCTGGGAACCCATGGTGCTCCCTGCTGGGTTTCACAGCTCCAGGGACCCCCAGAGTAGCACAGTTAGAGGTTCAACACAAGGCAGGACTTAGCTCTTACTCCTTAGTCACTACCTATTCCTTCTTTAGTAATTTTATTCTATTCCCCTCTGAGAAATTTAGATAAGAGGCAATTTTTTTCTATTTTTGTCTCAGCAGTGTAGCAGCACTGGCACCCGTTGCACATTTGTGAGGACAGCAGCAGCACAAGTGTCTGTGCCTGTGTCCTTCCTGCAGGGAACGGTGGCATCTGTCCCATTCACAAACACTCATGTCTCTGCTCAAGAGCCACCAACATCTTTTGACACTTGTAACGTGGAGAACTCTCCTCCATGAAGCAAACTGAAGCCGTTAAGTCATTTCACGCAGGCCAGTGAAGCCAGCACATACAAATGACTCTTAATCCATGGCAAATCAGGCAGCACTCAGTCAAATGACCCAAAGGTTAAAGCCCCTGCCTGCTATTATCTCTCCTGAAGTCAAAGCATCCCCCTCGATAGGAGAGCAGCTGCACATAGGCCTGCAGCACTGAATCATCTATTCCACAGAAACAGGTCAACACTTCTGAAGTGGAATTTGCAAACACAGTTTTTACTAGTTTACCTGTGTCTGGAAAGAAGACATCTGTATGCATTTGGGGAACAAGAGAACCATTTCAAAAAGATTCAAAAATGTTACCCCAGAGCAAGGAAACAAATTAGGAAAAGAAAGGACTACCAGGGTATCCTTGACATGACCAAAGTGCTATGGATGTGTAATTCCCCCTCACCCTACAAGGAGCTGTGGTGCAGGCACCTCATGGAGCATCCCTTGGGAAGTTATTCAGCTGCTGAGATAGGAAAGAGCAGTTTTACTTCAGCACTCCTACAAACATCAAAGGTAACTCAGTTAAATTAAATAGCTCTGGCAGGATAAAATTTGTATGCAAAATATACAGACTGAATCAACCAGGTATGTCTATGCATAATTTCACTTACAATTCTCAAATATTAAAAAGACATCTCTGAAAAAGCCATCCTAAAAGAGCTTTATGAAATCTGCTCTTGGTTTTACAAAGTATGAGAAAGTCAACTATTGAGAAAAGGCCAGAAATACAGTAATTTCACGAATACAAGCCACAGTAATTAGACAAAAATTTTGGTGGAAACCCGGAAGTGCGGCTAACATTTGGGTGCGGCTAATTTATGAACAAAAATGTGATATCTGCCCTTACCTAGTATCATACCAGTCCAGTCCCGAGCCGAAACAGTTTGAAATCCATGGTTTCCCATTGTTCCGACAATGAACCAATCAGAGAACAGCTTATTGCCTGCCTGTGGATGGCGGCGTTACTGAGGGGCAGGGGTTGTTATCGGGGTGAGTTACCTCGGCGAGTTACCTCGGCAGTTCGATAAAAGTGTGTGATATTTCTCTGTACTTTTTAAAGTGTTTTCAGTCTTGTGTGGCTACGGGGCTGGCTGGGCTCGCAGGGAGAGGGCTGGGGGAGCCGCTCAGCCCGCAGGGAGAGGGCTGCAGTGGCCGCTCGCCCCGCGGGGCTGCGAGGGCTGCAGCGGCCGCTCACCCTGCGGGGCTGTGAGGGCTGCAGCGGCCACTCCTGTGCCAGCACGGAGATGTGGCTCCGCTCGGAGCTCAGCTGCCTGCCCGCGTGGCTGAGCAGCTGTTTAAAGGCAACGCGGATCCATTGGGAATGCTCACAAAATGACCACACTATTGTTCCTGTCTTTTTCGGCTTGTAAATAAAGGGTGTTTCTTTTTTCACTTGGAAACAATGTTTCCGAGGTCGGCAGTAAGCCAGTAAGCCCCGGCGATCCCGCAATTTTGTTACTAAATGACGACTTTGTGAAAGTTCGCTGCGAACTAAAGTGCGGCTAATATTCCGGGTGCGGCTTATCTATTAACAAAGGCAACAATGTTGCCAACACACCGGATATGTGGCTTATACTCCGTGCGGCTTGTATTCGTGAATTTACTGTACTTCACAGCTAGAACTATGAGAAATATTCACTTATTCACATGAAGCAACACAATCTTTTTTAGCCGGTTCAGAGTCTTGAAACATGCTCATCAGTGGAGAATCTGCAAAAAAATAAATTTCCTGCCTTTTCATTCCAGTACAACCATGCAACTCTTGATGCTTGATACATTGACCAGAGTTTACAAAACTTTTGACAAGAATACACCAAACCAGAGTATATTTGCATGGATGAGTCAAAATCATAAGGTACTCAGTGCAACATGGGTCTTGACTGCACACTCCTAGCATGTCACTCATCTTGATTCCACATTTCCAGTTAAAATCTTGGACAACTTCCTCTGATCATCTTTTGTTCTAATACCATAATTCAATGTGAAATTTAGTGACACAATGATAACCAAAACACTTGGGTCAGTTTTTCCAGTTTTTAGCTACAATCTGCATGAGCTCCTGATGGGTGGTGTCTGTATTCTGGCTGTACTTAAAGCACTATCTGGGTCTAGGAAAGAAAAAATGCTCTGTAAGTACAGGAGGCCCCCACAGCAATGCTACAGTCTGGTTCATCCACACAAAGCAAAACAGAATAGAGAAATATTCACGGTATTTTTTCAACCATTTCCACTTCTGTGTAAGCATGAGGAATTAAATACATGGTAAATATAGTCATGCTCTAGCTCTCTGAGGAACAAAGTGATAAATAAAATTAGAACCCAAAGCTGGAAAGGCCTGTTGCTGTCTGGCTTTTCAGAGAACATTAGTGTTAGCAGCCAGGACTTCCCCATCACATGGTACCACAAAATGACGAACTTCAGGACTACAGAGAAGCTGAGTAGCCAAAGTTACTTTCATCTGTTATTTTCTTTAATGAATAACAGTATCAAAGCCAGAAAAATATGACAGCAGCTGACAGTGTGGGTGGTGATATAGAAAAATATGGAGAAAAGTATTCTAAGTATTTTTCCCCCTAATATCCAATAAACCACTTGCATATACCACATGTATTTAAAGGCTGGTGACCAAAATTAGTCAACACTGTAGCTCCCTACAACCTAATCAGGATAATTATAGACTGGATCCTTGAAGAGACTAAAACCCCTGACTCTGCTTGAGTCCCCCTTGACTCTGCTTTATTATTATGCCCAAAATTAGAATTTCTAACCTTGCCAATATCACATGGGGAGGTTCTGCTGCTCAAAACCAATGCCTTATTTTTTTTCTCCAAAAGATAATTTTTTCTACACACAAGAGAAGGAGGAAATGCCTGTGCAGCCTCTGTTTTGCTTTCTCATGACTATGTATTGTGACACAGAGTTAAAATTTACTCATGGGATAATTATATTCTCTTGTGTCCTAGGAGTTCCCTGCCTCATTCCTCGAGATACCAGCATCAAGGAATAAGAAAGAATTATGTATTGAACAACTGGGTATTCCCATAACCCTTCAGGTGCTTGTGTGTAAATGCATAAACACACACACAAGAGCAGCTCTGAACCACAGCCATAAAAATTGAGCCTTAGCTCAAGAATAATTTCATTAAGAATAATTTCATCCTTAAAGTCATGGATCCATCATTTTTTAGTATTGATGACTTCTTGGCAATTAATTAAATTACCAAAATTTGGTATGTACTTCATGAATCTCTGAATTAGACACATTTTTATAATGGTGGGCAATAAATACCAACTCTTTAAAAGAATCCAGTGCTGTGTACATTGACCACAGGGTTGTTACATGTGTTCCAGGGTGAAGATTTGCAAGAGGCAGGAGATAACACACAGGCAGAGCAGGCATTCAGACTGGGAAAACTGTGTCCCAGAGCATTTTGCTACATGCAATCAAGACTCAGGTTCAGTAATTATCTCCAGTGCTTACAGAGCAAGCTCCTCATTCAGAGCACTCATCCCTCAATTCACATCACAGCTACACTGTCACCCTCAATCCACCCACACTATGCACCACCAGCGAATGGACAGCCAGGGGACACCATGAATATGAATAACACTTTCAGAACACTTATTCAGAAACTATGAAATAATATCATAATAAACAGCATCGTATTCTATGCTTCAAATTGCTTTTTAAAAGTTATACTGTCTCAAACACTCAGGGACAAAGCAAGAATCTGATAGAACTCTGCAGCTGGATCTGATATCTTGAACACTCCATTCTATTTTGAAATTTGCTTTTCTTCTTCAAATTAAGTTATCTGTTTATAAACGAGATCTAAACCCCTCCTGGGGTTAATCTAATAAGCACAAAATAGAAAACCAAAAAGAGAAAAAGCACCTTCAAAGCTGATATTTGCTCAAAACCTGGAGCAGTTGCCATGGAAATCATATTCTTTTGATCCATAAATATCGTGAAAATAGCATGAGTATTTGAACCCAGCCCAGCTAGTTTGAAATAAGAAAATAAGAGGGAAATGAAAATGACAGAAGGAAGAAAAAAAGTATAAGAATCCCAAAAAAGTTACCTCCTCTTTTCAAGCTTTCTTCCGAAGTCTGTGTTTTTCAAATATTAATTTAAACTATTATTCAAAGATAATTTAAAGTGCTGAGTAAGCAAAATATTTAAACAAAAAGACCAAATAAAGGGCAAGATCATTAAGTATTGCTTAACATATTAGCAACATGAATGCTGTGCATTTACTAGTGATACACAGTCAAAATATTATTGAACCCAAACATGTCTGCATTTAAACTTGTGAATACATAATTTACCTCAAAAGGGTTAGTTGTCTTTTTAAGCACTCAAGAATCTTTGCCATAAAGTAAAGGTTTACATGGAACCTTCACAAACCCCTTAGAAATGCAGAGATGATGGGGAAGGCTTCAGCACACAGCTCTGTCCATTGCACTTCACACCAGTAAGAGAGTTTGTCCTTCAGGCACTGATTCTACCTCTAGTCTGGAAACACCTCCCCCTCCACCCCATTTTGCACTTTAACTACCTTAATTATGATCAGGAATGAGCTTAAGGGTTGCCTGCACTTTTTCTGTTAATACAGATATGATCATAAATGAGGACAGCCAGCTGAAGCTGATCAGTGCTTCCTGTGGTGCCATGCTACCCTTCCCACAAGGGTGTCTCAGGGGTCAGTGATGGCTCTGTCCAGGCTGGGAGGTTGGGCTAAGCCCCGTGGCAAGAGGCACTGCACTTGGAAACTGATCCAGGGGATTGGGAATTCCCTCTGTTCCAGGCATTCCCTCTGTTTCAGGCTCACCCAGGTAAACCAAGTCCAGGAGACTCGACTGTCTGCAGGATAACTCTCATTGCTTCCTGTTTTCCTTCAAGAACTGAAACAACTGAGCTTAGATTTCCAATCTCTGGATAGTAGTTGGAGATAGGGATGGCTCAAAAAGAGGCAAATTTATATTGTCGAGGGTTATTTGAAAAAAAATTAGATTTGCACCTCATGCCCCTCTCACCTCCTTGGACCCCAGCTTCCTGCAGAGAGTTTGAGGATAACTTCAGAGTTTGCTGGATGCATTCTTGGAGAACACACTGCAGAACAGCTACAGCAACTCCCTTTCCAACAAAGTCTGAAGGCAGGAAGGGTTCTTTTCTCTACTTTGAAATCATACTTATAAAAATACTGTTCTGTGACTTGCTTCATCCTGAAAAATAACTTTGGGAGTGAAAGAGTTATTTTTCATGCACTGAACTGGCAAAAGTGTAAGAGATGTTTTTTGCGTTTTGGTTTTTTTTTTTTTTTTTTTCTGAAGAAAGCCACTGCTTACCAGGCTTAATTTTATCTTACAAAATGGTGTTTCTTTGGGGTGAAATGAGATCAGTAATTGCTGCCTTACAGCACAACCTACCAGAGCAGGAAGGGGTTTGTGAAAAGCAAATACTTTTCTCAGTGCTGTGCCAGAAAAGATCTCTAAAAAGCCTTTACCTCCAGTTGTATAAATTCTTTCTTTAAAGATCCTGCCTTTAGAGCCAAAGGGCTGTGGTGAGGAGTACAGTCAAAACAAAGAAAAAAAACTTACATTGAAATATAAGGTCAAGCTGCTAAACTGTCCAGGCTTAGGGGTGAAACAAACAAGTAAACAAACTGAAAGCCCACACACTTTGCTCAACTACACATAAAAAGATGATAAACCATAAAATTATGAATAGCTACCTGAAATAAAATGTAAAAAAAGCCCTGAGAACTGAACTGAAATGTAGTGGAGCTATTTTATTGACGATGATGTATCGCAATGGTCAAGTTGCTTAAAACCACCTGGGCTTTGTAAAATGATTTAAATAATATTTTTCAAGAAAAAGAGAAGAAGTCAGCCATGAAAAACAGATTTGCTTAGAAAGTCTCACTTGTTGTCTAAGAATTATTTCACAATATCAGTTCTTTATCTTGTATCTGAGATCAGTTCAACAAGAAAGCTGTTACCCCCCAAAAAATGAGATACGTAGAAGAGAAAATCATAAACACCTGTAAGACAAAATATTTCAGGTGTTCCAGTGGAGGCCCAAGTACGTTAGACACTATTTGTGATGCATTCCTTTGCTGTAAGGAAATCCTGGGAAAGACCTGAACAAGAGAACTGCCATCCTCTGTCCCCCTTGCTTTCCTTCCTGCACACCTTGCTAACACCCTGTCAGGCAGGCTCAGAGGTTCAAAGGCACTTTCTGCTTCTTCAATCACCAGGTGCTGAAGGTGTCAGGAGGCAGCACAGACAGGCAAGGCTGCCCAGGTGCAGACAAGGAGTGGCTCTGGGCTGATGGCTCAGCTGGGAGCACCCAGCACAGATGCAGGAAAGCTGCAGGGCTGGCACTGCCCAAAGCACCGAGCAGAGGACAAGGGGACATCAGTGCCACCAGCTGGGCAAAGCAACAGCAAAGAACACCAGTGACTGTATCCATGTACATGCCCTTCCTGTTTCACTAGGCAGCTGAGATATTCTTTATAAAGGTGAGTGATTTGTAGTCACTGCTTTGGAAAAAAGATATCTCAGAGGAGTTCTCTGGAAACATGGCTGCATGATTTTACCAAATTTACACTGGCCATCAGGGAGGAAAAAGAAGAAAAAAAAAAAAAAAGCCAGGATCCATATAAAATGTGATTTCAGAATTAGTAAAAGAAACATCTGAATGCAAATTTAGTGTCATCAAGGACAGGAGTTATTGCCAATGTCCATCAAAGGATGAGATTAAACAACTCTATAATAGCTAAACAGTGAATAAAGATATATTTAATACAAGCAAATGTTTTTTCTATTACTTAAATGTGAAATAATTTTGCTAAAATTCTGAAGCAATTTGTCCCTAGATCAATAAAGATAATGCATGCTTGGGTCACAGTCCTGCAGTCCAATATATACAGGAGTACATGCATGGGAACAGATTTTGTGTGCAAGTCTTTACACACCAGGCTCCTTCTTTACAATTTTTATCTCTATCCTGGATTTTTTTTTATCTTCAAAACCACTAAAATTTATATACCAATGTTCCAGGGAATAAATTACGTCTTTTTTGACTGGAAGGTTCTATCTTGCAAATAAAATCTGTTTGGTGCATTAGTGAGACCTCCCTGTTGGCTTTCTGTATTTTGACACTTCTTTCCAAAAAGGAATACAGAAATAAAATATTTTCAAAAGTATGAGCCCCACAGAGTTACTTGAGGCATATGTTATCTTACTTCTACATATTCCTTGGCATATGCTTTTTTTTTAATAAGTAGTTCCTGAACAAGCACAGTTCAGGAAAGGAAAAACACAGTTCAGGAAATTAAATCTTTTGTTCAGCAAAGGAAAAACAAATTATTCCCATTCCATTTACACTGTGTGATTGTTACATAGAAAATCAGACCACAACTTGTTTTCTTTCTATAGAGAGGTTTGCCCAAAAAGCAGATCTTTAGACAGACTGATTTGTTGTGCTAAGGAACCCCATAGGTAGGTATAAATTAGTTAGGAAATGGTCACAGGTGGTAGAGGAACTGCGGCATACATGAGTTCGTGTACTATAACCAAAAATTATGTATAAGGAAACACAGGTAAGAATAAAGTATAAAGTAAAAGTGATCTGCAAAAGATGTTTGCAGTTTTCTCTGCAGCTTTCCCAGCACCCACAATGCACAGCTGGAGGAGGCTTGGAGCAAAGCAACGCCATTCAGCTGCTCTCCACAAACTCCCTCCTCCAAACCCTGGCAGTCCTGGTGTGTCTTGGCTCATTTTCCATCCAAAAATGTGCCAAGATTTTGCTCAGCACTCCCCATACAATATACAGCCAGTATCTTTACTTCCAAAAGGTGCATAGAAGATATTTTATTTTTTCAAGAGAGACAGGTACATACATCTGGATCTAAATTGCTCCCGAGATGTTATCACTAGTCCTGCTTCAGTCTCACTTCACTTTGCTCTTTCCCATTCAGTGCTGTATTTGAAGTAGTGTGAGTCCTACCCAAAAACAGTCCAGGGAAAGACACTGCTGCTTCCTTCTGCTGTGCAGCGTCCAGAATCCCTTCCCTGGCACAGTAAAACAGTGTGACAGTCAAAAGCTGTGTCACAGTTCAATGGCCACCTTCAGCTTCCCTCACCTCAAGTTTGTTACCACCCAGGTAGGCAGCAGCAGGAATTCACCCCCAGGAGCAGTTCCAGAGGCTGCAGAGACAAAAGATTCCCTGGCCACTCCATAGGATGAGAGCAGAGCAGCCAAGGCTGGCAGGGACCCCAGGCCAGCTCCAGCTCCAAGCATGGCACAGTTGATGCTTTTCCCATGACTGAATTCTCTGCCTTGGTAGCTGCAAAGCCCCAGCCGTGCTGGCTCCCACAGCAGCAGACACACACAAACTTCTGCACAGTTCTGAGGTTTGCTTTTATTCTTTTATTTATGAGGATGGGGAGAATTTGAAAGTATTCCAGACCAAATTCTTCTCTAATTTCCATTCCCTGCAAGCCTAATGATTTCAATGTGGAATTTCCTGCAACTGTAATGAAATTAGTCCTTTTCTTCAAAAAAAAAAAATCTGAGACTTCAACTAGGGCTATAAAAAGAAAATAAACTATTAAAAAACTTCAACATAGCCCCAGCATAGCAAAGCAATGAATGTATGAACCTTGTGAACTGGTACTCCTTTTCTCCAAAATAATTTCAGATTGTGGCTCTGGGAAAATATGGATTGTTTTAATAAAATTTGTCCCAATTATGAATTGTGAATGGTGACAACATCCTGAGTTATTTTAAAAAATCTGATACAAGTTTTCAAACAAGAAATCTTGTTCAGAGGTTTCTTAACTGGACAGTATCAGTTAAAGACATCATTTTGTAACAGATCTTTTAGTTCTATCATTATGTTATCTGGGGTATTGCTTAACAATATGGAAAAAAAAATTCTAAGTAGAAACCATGAATTTAAAAATCTAATTCAGCTCTCAGAGTGAATGAATGATACCATCATAGAAAAGCTTATTGGAAGGGACCCCAAAAGGTTATCTAGTCTGACCTCCCACTATGAACTAGAGCGCAGTCACCACTAAATCAGACCAGCCTCTTCCCAGTTTTCTTGAGGCCCTCCACATATAGACCCACGAATGTCTGGGTAACCTCCCCCGGGCTACTCTTCCAGCAAGTTTTATTTCAATCTCCCTAAATTCTACCCAAACCTCTCAAAACACAGTTTATGGCCCTTATTCAACCCTGGTGAGAGTGATCTGTAGCACAGGGCACGATTTGGGCGGCCTAACTCAGGAAGGATGCTCAGAAGCTTGGGAAGGGCGCTGAAGGACCACCACTGTGGACATGGACCTCAGCAGGGCATCTCAGAGGAGAGGCTCAGGCACTTAACCTTTGAGGAGCAATTCAAAAGGAACCCCAAGCTTTGATGGTAGCATTAATGATGGAGCTCTGACTTCCACACAGAGCCAAGGCCCAGAGGTGTCTTGCAACCAATATTTCTTTCATGTTACAACTCCTGGAGGACAAATTGGCCTCTCCATTAGCTCCTGGGGCACTCTGCTCATGGCTGCCCACCAGTTCTCTCAGTCTGACAGGAGAATCTGTTTTCAGCCCACCATTATCCAAGGTTCCAAAGTTTCTCACAGTCTTATCATTGTATTCTGAAGTTAGAAAATAACTCAGATTACATACAAGTCCCAAGAGATAAATTAGCACAATGCTCCTGCCAACCCAAAGGTGTCAATGCGATCACAAGAAGCAATATAAACACGCATGAATTAAAAGTTGTGAACTTTCACAGACCACATTTAGAAAAAATTTCCTCATCCATGATCAGCCTTTCTTTATTAGGACTTTTTATAGAATAGCTACACCACTTTGTGTTATGCAAATACCAGGAAAAAAACCCTAGAAAATCATAAAAATAGGTCACTTGCATGATTTCCAAGTTTTATCATGGGAAAAAGTGCAAAATATCAGTCACACTAAGTGCTGTTTTTTTTTTTTAATGTGCCTGTAATGGTTCTAAGGTTGTTTACTTCTTCTGGAAGTTCCAGGAGGGCTTTTGTTAAAATAAGAGATTTAAACTTGTTCAGTAAATCTGTTATGATTGTCTGAGCATTGTTAAACAATTCATCATATTGGCAATAAACATTTGCAGCACACACTAAAATGGTTCCATGGGACTTTATAATGGGATATGCTGAGAATACACGTGAAGAATACCACCAAAAGAAATCCCATTAGCTTAACAAATTGCAAAACCAACTGCAATCACTTTTTCCTCTGTTGACATAATATTTTTCCCTAAAAACAAAACAACTGCTTCACAAACACTTCCTTTAAAGAAACAAAAATATCTAACAGCAAGCAAGTTCAGGTATTTGGATGCAGATCTCTGCACATTTCATCTGTTACTCCTCACTATGGATGCAGGCTTCAAATTTGGGATGATAGTTTGTGCTTTACATGGTGAAAAACAGTGAGACACAGATGGAGCTTCCCTGCCTGAACTCTCTATTCCCCTTTGATTTCTGGTCAGCATTTTCAGCATAAAGGGGAATAGATGAACTTTGTGGGCTCTGAAGATCTGCAGACTGTGCACCTTTACATGTGAGCAGGGGAGGCAGAGGGGAATAGGGGAGGAACTACAGCAGCCCATAAAACTAACTTCAGCATGTGAATTATTTTTCTCTGGCACTATATACTCACTTCATCCTTCACCTCAGCATTCTAAGGGCAATGTGGAAGGGCTGCTCCTCCATTAAGTGTATCTTTCCAACTTAAAATATTTTCTTGGTATTTTTTGGGTATGGGGGTTTGTTATTGCTGTTTATTAGATGGGGTTTTTGTTTTGTTTACACAGAGGCAATCAATACACTCCTGCTCTCATTTCCTTCCCCCTCCCCTTCCTGCCCTCCCCAGGGATTTTCCTGTGTGTAATGGATACTTGAGAACATTAGAACTGAATCAACTTTTGAATCCATGAAGGGCTTTCAATTGAAGGATAGGAACTTTCTCCCTTACAGAAATTTTTCAAGAGTGTTGCCAAAAGCAAAAGAAAATTCACAGGAGTCTCTTGATATTATTTTCTAAACAGTAGATTTCTTGTTCTGTTTATTTTGTATCTCTCAGGTGTCAGATTATTTCCTGGAAAAAGCAATGGGCTTTTGTCAAATGAAATCCCCAAAAATACCAAGCAATGCAGAAACGTACAGTAATCTTTTGCTCCAGTAACCTTCAACACTTATTTTAAGGAAAGAACTAGAAACAATTAACAACAAGTAGGTGAAGCAGAAAGGTGCTGCATATTTAATGTTTCTGCCATGAATTAGAGTGGTTCCAAATGTTTTGTGTATATTTCTGTTTCTCCCACACTGAAAACATAAACCACTAAAACTGATTTTATAAATGCAGGGTCACACCAAAAATTAATTTCATCTCCACCTGGACATAAAAAATTGTCCTCCTATATAACAAAGTCAAAGCTCAATCCAGGTGCATCAATGCATTTCCAACATCAACAGTCTCTGAGCAATCCATGTCTTGAAAGCCACCACCAGAATGAATGACAAAGATCAATTAAAACAATGAGTACATCTCAGAAGATACACTGTGCTTTCATAGAAGATTTCTTAAGAGGAAAAGAGGACAAATTAATCATGCAGATTATTCACTATAAAGTACTCTCTTAACTATTTAACTTCTCATAAGCACAACATGGATTGGATTGAATCCACAGCTTGGATTCAAATGTCAGCCAGTGGCAGTTTACTAACACATATGAACATATATTTATCTTGAACGTATCAGCTTCTATTTCTTTCTTTAAGATACGTGAGCTTTTGACCTTTCACACACAGCAGAAAGGTACAGAAGAGTTGTCATTCATACTCAGCACATGAAATCCACACCATCTCTGTGTGGATTATCAAACCCCTTTGATATTCAGACACGAGGCCACGAAGGGAGAAACAAAAACTGAATCCTTTGAATAGCAGTTCACAAACAGCTACAATTCCAGAGAAATGTAAAACTGAGCAGAGAAACCAAAATTTTTCTGTTCCAGAGCCTGTGTCAGAGCTCTCAAACCAGGGGAATTGTAAAACACTTCATGGAAACAAGTCCTATGACATGTTTTAGGAAACCAAACTATTATTTGAATAATCCCTGCAAGAGTAGCCCTTGAACTGAGACATGAGTTCTTGTTTTCAGTGCTGGCACAACCAGCCTGCACGCAGCTGTGAGCCCAGCAGAACATGCTCACAGCCAAAATTAATCTCTTCTGGCCCAAAGAAATCCTAACCAAATGTACCAATGAGCACAAGAGAAGCTGTACAAGATACACTTTCGTTGATTGCTCAGCCTCTGGAAAGGAGCATCCATCACAGAGTTGCATTTTGCATATTCTGTACTCACCTAGCAAAGGTTCTTTTGCTTAATTTTAGGTGAAGGCAACCACTTGCCCTTCACCTAAAAGCTGTATTCTGAAGCATAAATCTCTAACAAAACAAAAAAAGCTATTGTTTTCTAGAGTTGTTCAAATACAACCTGTGGGACAACTAAAAAAAATGCTATTTATGGACATAAATTAAACAAATTTACAAATGTTTCATTTATACATTTGGGAATAACTAAATTTAGAACTTCTGGTCATGACTTCAGTGCATTTCCTCTAGATGAAAAGCTTTGTCCTAAGGTACATCAGAGATCAAATATTCATCTCCAGATGAACAATCTCTTCTAGTTAGCATATTTGCATTTTCTCATAAATAAAGCATGAATTATTCTTCAACTGACAGGGGACTTAATCTCTCAGCTTTGCTTGAAATTACATGTTTTAGTGTCTGAAGCAAAAAAAAAAGGCCCCTTCAAGACTTAATTTAGTGTAAAAAGCTATTATCTTTTTCTTTCTTCTGTATTTCTAAAGCGGAGAAAAACTTCTGAACACAGTATGATCCTTCCACAAAATGAATAGAAAATTGACATAAGCAACAAGAGGTTTGTTAAAGCATTCTAGAAACATGCTAGAGAACTAAGAATAGCTTGCCCTACAGTTAATCTCACGAAGGCTAAAGACAGAATTTTATAGGTGCTTTAGTTAGTTGAGATTTATAACTGCAGTACCCATACTGCTTTAAGCACCAAGACTTTGCTTTCAAGGCAGCTGAGTTGCTTTGTGTACCTGCATATCAGAGTGCCAGAAAGGGTGCTGAAATTGGTCCTTTAACAACACAGCCAGTGGGTTTTCTGACTCAAGCCCAACACAACTTCTCTGGTAAGGTGCCATTAAAAGAAGCATACACAGAAGCACAGGTTTCTTCCAGAACTGCCAAATTCAAGGTGAACTGCCATAAAGCCCATATCTAAGAAGCAGTGAAAATGCAGTGTCCTGAGCATTTTTCTCATTTTAAACATTTTGCACATTTTCTTTAACTTCTTTAACAAATAATTTGCAATTTTGACTATCCAAAATATCCTGCAGCTGATTTGCATGAATTCAGGACACTGTCACTGTGTCTGCTCTTTAAAAAGTTTTAAAGACACTAAGACATCTCACAGAAATCCAGAAAAAATTAAAAGAAAAACAATTTGGTTGATGAGGTTTTTATTCAGGGATGGTGAATCTTCTACTGCCCCTAAACAGCTCCATTCCAGCAGAGAAGACAATGTAGAGTTTTTCCTGTAAGTTTTTGAATCCTATGAATCCTCAAGCGGACAACTTTGATGCTTTTAAAGGCTTTCAAATGATCTTACTTTCAGAAGTGTGAACTGATTCTTCAAAAACTGTTAGTGATAAGACACTTGAATTTTGACACTATCACTTAGTGCTTTTGAAACAATTAGAACTTGCTGCAAAGTAGTTAAATATATTTTGAAGTTTGGCTTGAAAAATAATTGCTTTCAATTTCCCTATCAGTGAATTACAGGAAAAGCCAGCAATCAATTAATAGCACAAAAAATGAAAATGTATGAGGCAGTTAACATTCAGTCAGAAGAATGCAGTAACCTTTAGTTATTTAAGCTGGAAATGTAATTAGCTGAATCAAAACAAAATAATCATGGCCATTCACAAAGCACAGATAGATGTTTAAGGCATTTTTGCTTCAGACTTGATATAAAAAAATTTGTTTGGCCCAAAAGACCTAAGTGTTTGTTGTCTAAGGTGTCTAAGCAGGAAGTTACCCCAGGCTGGATAATGCAGATGGAGAAAGCCAAGCAACCCCCAGAAGAAACCAAAACATGGATTGCCTGAACCCCTTCCCCCAGCAGCTGCTGCTTCATGCACCATCAGCTCAAGTTCGAGTTAGATACAGCTCCAGAAACCATACCCTAGATCATCACCCCAAATCAGGAGGGAATGCCTAATTCATTGCATGGATACTGAATATCTAGTAATTTGACTTTATTCTAAATATCACTCTTCCTAAAATTACCTCCATAATCCTGAAAAGGTCTTCCACCCAGCACGTGGTCAGAGTCTAAACAGGGAGCCTGTAAGCCAAGTGACAGACTTGAGCAGGGGCACTGCAGCCCCAGCCTGGGAATTTAGAGTGCTCCAGAAACCTTGGAAAGGTGCAGGAGATCCTTAACAGCCACAAGGCTCTTCTCACCAGGAAAAGATTAATGGTGTACATGGAAAAGGAAGGTGCTGCACCAGCTCACAGCAGAGAAAAGAGCACTCACAGGTGACAGAACAGTAATTCATTGTCACAGGCAAGAGATTCCTCCCAGCCTGGGAGGCTCCTGGAGGAGCAGCCACAGCTGCAGTTATGAAAATGGGAATGTTAACAACACAGAACAAGGAGTAAAAGCACAGCTAACAGCAGATGAAAGGAATATTACACAGATACCTAAAAGCAATATTTTCTCTCTCAAGGGCCTAATCAATCTAGTCTGTCTCAATCTGCACAGTCACCCAACTCATATTTGAAGCTTCCCAATGTTGTCAGTAATTATGCAATAAGAAAAAGTCACTTTTTTTTAGAGCCACTTTTCCTTGCAAATATGCTTACAAAGGCATTCTACTGTTGTGTTTAGCATGCAGCCTCAAAAACAAGTTATTAGTAGTCTTGTATAACATCAAAAGTCACCTTTACTAAAGAAGAGAGACTAAAAATATTGTGAAAATGTGATTACAAAACTTCAATGTACACCTGTCAACAGCTACCATTTATATTCATGTTAGTGCCATCAACCCAAGTTCCCACAGAATAAAAAATATTATAAATATGGTGAAAGCATGACATTTCAAAGCACCATATTTTGATTTCCTATGTTACCTAAATATTCTATAACTGGCAAAAAAAAAAACCAACAACTCCTCAAAATTCCTCTTCAGCTTACATAATCATTATTATAAGTTTTTGATCCACTTCTTTAAAAGATTCTTATTTTACTATATAAGGCCATAATTTTTAATTTTAAAATTAGCAAATGTGCAGAAATCCTGACACCTTATAAATGTGAACATTTAATTAGTCATTATAAATTTTACTTAAATTATTGTTTGCACATTGTTTGATAGCATTACCTTAAAAAAACCCTATATTTGCTGTTTTCTTCATTTTGCTGTTCTCTTAGCCCTCCCTCATGCTATTTGTTCATACAGACATGAACATACCTTCACTATAGCTTCAGCAACCAATTATCAGAAAGTTATGTACTCTGGATGAATAGTATATTGGAGAACACAGGCAATTACTGAAAACTAGGGAAGCAATAGATGCTGTTAAGTTATTAAATTAAATTTGCAAGAGAATGTCTATGTATTTAATTAGAATCTGACAAATGTGCTTATGCAGGGAAGTTACAGCTTTACAAAACATCAATTAGTATTTTAGCAATAAATTGTTATCTTATTATCTTGCTTTAGTAGTTTTGTTAAATGCCATTTAAGAAACTACCATCTTTATAACCAGGATAGCAGTGGCAGCTCATTTGGAGAAAGAGCAGACTATTTCTACACCCACATTTAAGAGCCAGTCTTATCTTTAACTGTAGCACACCTGCTGCTGCAACTGCAGTCACAACTTACCCATTTTCAGACTGAGTTTTTAAATTCTCGAGCCTTTCCTCCACACACACTGAGGCTGCAGACACTACCTAGACAAAATCAGCTGTCACATTTGGATAGTTCTGGCTGCTGCTTTGCTTACCAGTGTTCCTTGAGTTCTCAGGATGAACAAATGACAGGACAGGTGTGTCTCAGAGCTTGGATTACGCCCTATGCCTTGATTAGCAAGCACAAACACCTGAGATGGAAAGGTGGGGAGCAAACTCAGGAGAAAAACTGTAACCACTTGAGCCTAATCTCCGACCTCCTTAGTAATCATCTCCCTTCTTGAGCTGTCAGTGTTCAGATTCACTTTTCCTTTGTGACTTTCACAGTTTTCCTCCATGGTTTCTACTTTCCCTAACAACCAATACTCACATACAGTAACTTGAGCTTCTCTCCACTTTGCACACATAGCAAGTGCAGTTGACTATTCAGGTATTTTTTTCCAGCAAATAAACGTGAAGGAAATAAGAAAATACATACATTTGTGGCATGAATGGTTAAAACGCTCCTCAGTGAACAGTAACCAACATTGTGATATAATTAATTGTGATATAAATAATTTGTTCCCAAAAATGTAGCAAAAGTAAAAACAGGGGTGAAAATAGACAGTTTCAAACACATTTGAAGTCTTTGGAATCATGACCATTCCCTTCCAACATCCTTGAAAAATAAATACTCATTACACTAGTTAAGAATAAGTAGATCTCAGGAGGCGATTTTTTTTTTAGCTACACCACTAATTCCAGCACAAAAAGGAAATAGACCTTAAAAATTAAGAGCAGCACAGAATAATTTAGCAGCACCTAAAGAGTGTTTGCTTTTTCTGTTATCAGCACCGTGTTGCTCTGCTATACCTTCATTTAACAACAGGATTGTGGAGGAGGAGGTTAGTTTTGCCTGAGGTGATGGGTGAAGAGGACTGAGAAAAGTATCAAGAACATCATTTCCTCACTAACAAAGTCACAAGTTCGATTCTCTCCTCTCTGCAGTTAGACATGCAGTCTTGCACGATGCAAGAGAGGAGGTGGTGTCATTTACACTTCTGCAGAATGTTGCCTTCAAAATGGAAAAAGCTGGCAATCTTTTGACTGAAAAACAGACCCAGACTTGAGCACTGAATACAGAATAACACCACTACACTGCCTCATTAGCTTCCAACTGAGCAGTTTAGACTGCAGACATGGTTAGCAGGCATGCTAATTACAAAGAGACAACACAATGAGTCTACCTCTCTGAATATCCCGCACCACGAGAAAAGCGCCTTAAGGATGGCAGTGGATTTCTTACAGGGCCCAGCAATCAAACAACAATAGACAAAACTAATGGCTTGGTAAAGAAAATAAAAACAGTTAAAAGAAAACCATAAGGAGTGATTAAGATCCACCTGTTAATTACAGTGCCGAATTGATTTATTTGCTTAAGTACATTGCTTATTAGTATCCCTATCTAATTTTTCCCACAGTATGAAAAAAAGAAGCAAGCTGGAAGAATGCAAATTATTGTTTACAAACCACTCCTTTGTTCTTGAGATAGAAACTATCCTTTTAATTTTTTTTTTTTTTTTGCCCATGCAGCTTTAAACACCCCACCCTGGTCTCAGTATCTTGTATCTCCCTCTCTTTTACTCATCCTGTAAGGATGTAGAATCACTCAGTCTGCCAACTGTGCTTGGCAACTTCTCCACAGCCTGGGCATTTCTTTGCCTTAGAACCCACCCAGAACACAGAGCACCAACACAACCTGAAGAGCCTTCAAGGTTTCCTCTGGTTTCCTAAGCTTCTGCAGAAATGGGATAAATTGATTGAGCACACTGGCCTGTCACAAGCTCACTGTCAAATGCTGATGTTCCAACTCATCCTAAGGTTGCGGGACACAATCCCAAAGGACACCTGTCCAGCACCAACAGCCATGAACCGGAGCCCACTGTCAGTCCAGCTGTCCTGCATTGCCCTTGTCCACACCTGAAGTCTGGGATCCTTCTCAGGGACCACAGAGTTCAGTGCTATAAGCAAGTACAGTGCTATGAGCAAGTAGCCACCAATGAGCTTCAAAAATAGTCCTTCCCTCTTAAGGACAAAAGAACAAAAAAAAAAAGAAAATAACAAAAAACAAAAAAACACAAAACAACAAAAAAACCCTTTGAAAATAATTTCTGGTGTGTAAAGTCCTCTGTGCCCTTGACAGTTCACACAAACTATCTGTATTCAGAAAGCCAGGTTTATGAAGCTCCTGGAGTAGCTCACCCTGCACTGAGGGAAGGCAGTGAGAAGTGTGAGGGATTGACCTGCTGCTCTTTCATCATCTCTGAGGCTCTGCCATCGCGTGCTGCCCCATCACTCCACATGAAGGGTGACCTTGTTGCCAAGGTAACCTCTTCCCTGACAACAGGACCTTCCTGGTAGGAGCTGGGTTATTGCCTCAGATGTTTGTATTTAAATAGAAGACCATCTGCATTTAATGACCTTCTCTTATTAGGGCTTTGTTCTCCTTTCATCACAACACAGAAGTGAGCAGACGCTGAAGAAGGTAAAAGGTCATTTATCCGAAATAAAGTCAGCAGTTTAGCAGGGTTGGATACAGTTCATTGGGAAGAATGTATTCATTTTTTATGCATCAGAGACCTTCACACTGTCAGAGGACTGCTTTGCTAACTGGAAGGGAGCAATAAACTCTTTCCCACGCTATGCTCTGCTGTAAACTGATTAAGTGACATGGAACTAATCACAGCATAAAGTGCTTCCTGTTCTCTCAGTGATGGGACATCTAAAGGAGCAACATTCACTAATTAACAATTGTTTCAGGCTACTATGTTTAAAAGAATCTAGAGCAAAAATATTAAAGGTTTACAAACATGTTCTGTGTCTACTAGCTTTAAGATGTCCACAACACCATCTTCCTTTCTTTCCTATTCTGTCACGTTACAGAAACTACTCTCATACGATTATAATCACCCCAAAAGGTCCAAGAAGTGCACTGCTCCTGGTTTAGTGCCACCTCCATGCCAGTGAAGGGACACAGCAACCCCAGGGAAATGCAACAAACTGCCTCCTGAACACATCTGAACATATCCTTTTCTGTCTGATGAAAAGACAAGGCTGGAAGACAAAATTTAACATTAGACTTCAACATTTCAAATGTTAAACTTTGGTCGGATCACACTTTAATCGTTAGGAAATAAACACCTATAGTTGGAGGATGGTTTTCACCTGGAGGAAAGACCATCATGTCTAAGCAAAAAGAAAGATAACTGCCACAATGAAGGAAGTAAATTGTTTTCACAGAGCACCACGCACAGAAAAGGAAATATTTCACTGTTGCAAGAGACTTAGTTTGGATAACAAAGCAAAAGCATTGTGATCTTAAACAGGTCAGTAGCCAGGCACATTTTCTGGAGAGACTAAAGCCTCCACAGCCTGTGAGGCATTAGGTATCCACCAGATAAAATTGACACTTGCTGCAGAGGGGTATCTTCAGAGCAGTTTCAGTATCCATCAATTTTGTGATCATTTGTTTGATTTCTTCACCTCTAAAATATTTCTCATTTGAATGTGTACACTGAGTGCTTATTTCACATGGGTCAACCTGTCTAACTGAAGCCCAGTATTTGGATGACAAGCAGCCTGCTGGTGATTTGCTGTTGAGAATCAATGCTTTGTGAAACAGAAGGTGTAAGTCTATGTTGAATGAAACTTCATCCATAAACTTAAAAGAAATCCCCAAAAGGGTTTGCTACAATACCACATTTGCCATATAAAAACATGCATGTGCAAAGAGAATGAAGGGGCAGTGAACCCTACAGCAGTAAAGAAATCAAAATTACTTTATTAAATTTAATAACTTCTGGGCATCAACAACTGAAAACCTAACAAACAGTGCCGCTTAAGCTGACTGCTGAGAAACGTTTTTATATTGATATTTAAAAATGTATATATAGTTTATGGCTTATTGGTATTTGGTCAGTTGTCACCTGCTGAGAAGAAAGCATACAGACAGTCCTAAACCATTCTATATTGACCTTTTCAAAATTTTCAAATTCTAGTTCTTGGCCATTCCTTTTGTTTCCTCTGTCTGCAACCTTAATGTTCTGTGAGCAACAGAGAAATGGAATGGTTGCCTTCTCCAAACAAACACACTGCAGTAAAGGTTAAAGCAGTTTAAGAGATTGCTGCTGCTGTTCTGCTGTCAGTTGCAAACTACACTGGAAGCCATGACTGGAAGGTGCTGCTCTGATGACAACAGGGAGAGGAAATAAGGATTGACAGAATTTCAATTCATTTTTGTAATAACGAGCTTTACAAACTTTCCAAGTCTCTCTCAACAATCTATTAGTAGAAGAGGGAGCTTGCAAGTTGTCCAGCCGATGCTAATGCAGTATTTGACTGCTCAGTTTCCAAGTCTTTTTTAATAGTGCTATGTGTTTAGCTAAACACCAATTTATGAAAGTTTAATGCATCACATTAGCATAATTTCACAAAGTGATTGTTGCTGTGCAGTCTTACAGGCACATATTTTGGTGTCATACTGCATCAGAACCTGAGCATCCTCACATTCGATTTCTCACACAGATGTTCATAGCTTTTCTTTGGTCACACTGCTGGGAAAGGGGGGATTAGTTCCCACTGAAAGCTTGAAATTAAAAGCTGGCAACATGGCAAAGCAATGCATTTGTTACTTGGCAGTGTTACATATTCCTACTGAGTACGTTGCCACTGTCAAGACAAACTAACCAGTTCTAATAACATTAAAAGTACTCATTGACACAAAATGTGTCAACTGCTGTAAATGACTTTCCTTAGAAATTGCTCACAGTATTTTTTTCATTTTTACAATTATTAAAAACAAATGGCATAACAGCTTTTATTTTCCAATCTGAAGGGAAAATAACTATAAAAATTTAAAAATACATATGAAGGCAGGGAAGGATGACCTTTCAAGTATGGACTAGCTATTCCCCGTACCTTTGGAAACACTGCAAGAGTTAGTCATAACTACTAAGCTTCAGTCAGTGCAGGTCAGGAATAACTTTCCTCAGTATGTTGTCATATGTCTTTTGCACTTCGTTACTCAGAACCTTGCAACAGAAAATGCATCCTTTAAATAGATCCAGGAACATGCTGGTACTTCAATGTTTTTTTTTCAGTCAAATATTCCAAGCTGCTGTCTCATTAAAGGACTTGAAGCAACCTCCTTGCCAATATGCATATTTAAAAGTCTCAGTACTAATACGATAAATTATTCAAAAAACTTCCTAGCATCAGCTAATCCTCTGATGCTGTGCTCTGCTTTCCCACATCATCCAGGGTTAAAGGTTTGACAGTCTCAGCTGTCCCTAAGCAGAGCTGGGGCAACATCTCCCATGTGGGAACTTTACACATTTTCTTATTCCTCTCTGCCTCCTGCTCAGGATGATACAAGCCTACACTAATGACACGAGTCCTGTCCTTTACCCCTTTTAGTCCTATCATCAAGTGATAAAGGAAAAAATCCTGTGTAGAGGATGGAACTGCAACTTCCCTTCTCCCCCATGGGTGCTCCCTTGGTAGGTATTTACTAAGCCAGAAAAAGACTGTTCTCAATTCCTACTTTTATGCAGGCACATAAACTCTAACATAAATATTTAATTAGATATAACGTGAAGCTCTAATAATGCACTCTTTACCGCCAAAATTTAAGTTAAGACCAGCAGAAACCTCTGAGAAAATTAATACCCAAGTGCTATAATTTTGCTCAGTGTTCTACAATTTTACCTTGATTGAAGGCATCCTGAGGGTGAGCACATTGAACCAAAAATAGCAATTAAAGGGGACTTCCAGGTTTGCTTTGTATTATTAAAACTGAAGACACTTGCAGCTAACTTCAAACCTACTACTCCCTGCTCCACATACTTCTGCAAATGACTTCCATGACTCTTCAGAGCAGCTGGAAAGGAGATGAGCCTTGAAACTACTACCATATTTTCCCCTTTACAACTTCTTGTCTAAGAAATATATGTAAATTAAGAAAGACTCAGCTGTAGTTCTTGACAAACACAGGACAACTGGAACAGGAAACAACGCAGGGATTCCCTCGTGCATCCACGCTCACTACAGAGCGTGGCTCCTAAAGCTCTTTCCTGTAGTTTGTTTACAAACTTTGTCTTTTGCAGTTTCTAAGCTCCACTAGACTAATTCTGAGTTGTTTCAAGTTAAGCTGTCAGAGAGCACATCCTGGAATTCAAGGTGACTGGAAACACAACATGCACAGCCCAGAGAAGGTGCTGCAGCAGCAAATATCCTCTGTTAGAGCTCATGTTAACTCCTCCTGCCAGCTGCACCTGACAGCAGTGTAATCACAACAGCTTCCACCACAGGGTAGGAGCCCAAATATTTTTTAAGGGTTCCTGCATTCTGTGGAGAACTCCCAGTGCTGTGACTAACATATGATCAATTTATTTAAACTAAATCTGGCACATATATAAAGGAATTGCAATCACTCTTATCAGCTTTAGGCAGGAATACCCTGAATGATTTTTTTCAGGATTCCAGCTGGTTGCATGCATGAAGAGTATTTATTACTGCTCAAGGCTAATAAGACTTGCATTACTGCCCCTGAGGGACTTGGAATCATTGCTATCATCTGGAGGCTCAGACACCAGCAAACTCATCTAAGAAAGTCATGTTTCTGCAGCACAGAGCACGTTTAAAATCTAAAATATGTTATACAGTTGGAAGCATAATATGATACACATGCTGAGCATTAATAACCCTTACAGAAATTTATCATCAACTTTTAATTTGAATGCCAAATAACATTTGATTAGAACACTTAGCAAAACTTACCTATTTCCAGAAATTAAATAAGAGGAGAAAACTGCCTACCATTTATTCTGCAACAGTCTTGATATCAGATTGACATATCGTAATCTCATGGCCCCATGAGGTTGGAAGGGACCCTCTGGAGGTCATCTGGTCAAATCACCCTGACCAGAGCCACCTAGAGCAGGCTGCCCAGGGGGCTTTGGAGTATCTGCATGGATGGAGACTGTGCACATGCTGCTGGGCAGCCTGCTCAAATGTTCAGTCACCCTTAGTGAAAAAAAATGTTTCCAGATTTTGAGATGGAACCAGATGTTTCATTTTGTGCCCATTTCCAATCCTGTTACCAGGCACCACTTGGTATTTGCTCCCTCCTGTCAGGTATTTTATACAGACTGAAAAGATCCCCCTGAGTCTCTCCCCTTCAGGGTCAGTAGTGCCATCTCTTATCAGCCCTCCTCACACAGGAGCTGCTCCAGTCCCTTCATCACCTTCCTGACCCTCCACTGGACTCTCCACCATGCCCAGGGTCTCTCCTGTACTGAAAAGCCCAGAACTGGACACGGTGCTCCAGTGTGGCCTCCCCAGTGCTGGAGGGAGGACAAGGACTCCTTTCCTGGCCTGCTGGCAATCCCTAGCACGCTGTAGCCAGGGACTGCCCACCCCTGCAGCCAGGACATGCCACAGACTCACGTCCAGCCTCGTGCCTTTGGGACCACCGGGTCCTTTAGTGCCAAGCAGAGCTCCAGTGTCACAGCTCCCAGCATGGATTGGGGCAGGGCATTGCTCCTGCCCAGCTCCAGCACTCTGCACTTTTCTACCAGGCTCCTGTCAGCCCATTTCCCCAGCCTGCATGAGCACACACACGAGGTACTCAATCTCACTCTCCCTTTTCTTTAGATGCTGATTCTCATTCTTAGAGAAAGCCGTGGAATCACTAATGAAGAAAGAATGACATGCACTGCCCAAATTAAAATAGAAAGAAAATATAAACAATAACAAACACATAAACACCAGTAGGTCTGCCACTCACTGGGGAGCAGCAACACAGTCACTGCAAAGCTTTAACCTTTGCAAATCAAAGGAATATGGAGCATATACTGAAGTGCAGACAGTTAATCAGAAAACACTTGTTTGTTTTCTGCTCATTTGTTTTCAGATGACAAGCCCAGCACAGAAATCTTGTCTTCACAGAACTGGTTTGCATAATTTACTCATACATGAACTGAACAAGAGTTTCCCACTGCAGTAGCCCCACATAGGGCCACATTTTTCCACCAAGACAGAGCTCTGGCCAAGCTGAATTTGCAAATAGGTGTTGAGTATCTCAGAAGGAATACAACAGCAGAGCTTTGAGTATTGTTTATTTTACATTTTCTAGCACAGCAGCTCACTTAAAATTCTCATGCCAATAGCTAAAAATGTGCACACCTTTAAATATTTCAATAGATAGGAAAAGAATATTTGAGTCTTTGTTTAAATGTGCTTATTATTATATAATAAGCAGTATTGGTTTCACAGCAGCATGCAAAAAGTACCTAAAAACAGATATGAATTAAAAAGCTAAAATGGCACTTGGTTATTATCCTTAGTATTTGTCACCCTGTCTTTCATCCTTTTGTATTCTGATAATCCAAATCTTTTAATCCTTCAAGAACTCATTTGGGGTTTGGGGTTAAGACAGATTTAGTTCAAAATGCTAAAATTCCTCCCCCAAATCTATGCCTTCATGATTGTACATAAAATTAAAAAAAATTAAAAAACATGTATATAATTATTAAAACTTTTAATAAATGATGAGTGTTTAGTGTTGCACAAATATATGCCACAATAAAGCCTGAAAGGACAATGTAGAACGGATAAATTCTGATAACTATTAGTTTTTAATACAAGATATTTGAGAAAATTTAAACTACAACAAGCTTATTTCACAAAATAAAAGTAAAAATATAGTAACATGGAAGAACCATCCTTCAGAAACTAGAAAATTATTAGGTCATTAATCAGATGCAATACTGCCGTTAAACCACTGGTTGTTGTGCCAAAAGACTAAAGGGTTGCAAAGAAGTGGGAAAACTCTCAAAAACACCCAAATGTTTCACGGACCATACACACACTGCCTGGCAGCGTCTGCAGTCTCAGGTGGAGAGCTGGCAAGCGGTTTCTCCAAATTTGTTATTCTTGGCTGCTTCTTAAAGCTCATCAGCAGCAACACCTAGTGCCCTTCCATTGCAAAGATGAAAAAAAAAAAAAAAATCAAAAACAATGATCCAAGTCCAGCGTCCACTGTATACAAAAAGGTTATATGGCATAAAAGTCTAATTTAGCAGTGCTTTGAAATGAGAAAGCCTAACAATTATAAAGATCTGCAGGGAATCCAGGCCAGGAACTGGAGCTAATTTCAGCCCCTGAATGGACACTGCAGAGTACAGGGACGATCTGGGATGACTTAGGTTCACTTACACTGGAATGAGTTTCTAAGACACCTGCCAACAACTCAGCCAGCTTCATCAAAGGCACACAGGGCACAGTCAGTTCACCAGTGCTATCTGGGCACTTACACTTCTTTTGTGGTCCTGAAAAACCCTGCACAACCTTGCAAACCACGGCATCCTGGTGCTCCCAGAAGAGCTTTAACAGTGCTGGGGGGAACTCCTGTGAGCCCACTTGTGTTTCCATGCAGCAGCTGACCCCCAAACCCAGCCCTTAGTTTGGGTTTTGCAAGCAGTTATTCTGCAAGATAAACATTTTACAAGTTATCTGCAAAGAACTGCAGGAATGCTTCAAGGCTTTAAAATGAAAAGTAGTACAAAGGATTGTATTTGTGTTTTCTGCTAGAAATAATAAAAAGTCAATGGCAAAATGATAACAGCATTATGAGCATGTAGAAATAATTCTGCTACTGACTAAAATTGAAAGAGGTCAAGAAAGACTAGAGAATAAGGGCAATGAATAAACCTGATTCATATCTGAATAAAAAAAAAGTATTACTTAGCACAGCTGGAAGTAGACTTTGATGGAAGATTATGAAAAGTACAATATGTTGAACCTTTCAAAATTGTTCAGTGGTTAATAGTAATAGGGGGTGAAATGAGAGCCACGTACATGGGTTTCTACCCCACTGCAGACCAGGCACTACTGACTCATTATTTCCTTCAACAGTCACACTTAACAAATGCAAACTCATACTCTTAGTGATAAAGGAATAAAAAATTTAAATTATTCATCTTACTTTCCCTCCCCCCCAACATATCATAAATCCACACAACCCTTTGTGGTAAAACAAGAAAATCCATCTCCAGAACACCAAACAAAGGAAAAATTATGTTACTACATAGCAAAAGTCAAAGAGGGCATAATGATGCAACATCACCCTGGAACAGACAGGACACCTCCACTATATCAAACTCTTGTGTAAAGCAGCTGTATCAGCAGGGAAATGTCTCTGTTTCTTCTGACCACCCCCGAGGCACAGCACAGCACAATTACATTTCGCTACAAGACACCTTCTGGCCCTGCACTGGGGAAGCAAAAACCTCTCTGTTGCACAAACCCTGATTGTGCTCTCCAGGTTTTCTCCAGGTTTACTGTGTAAGAGCTGTGCACCTGTTCCAAATCTTGCTCTTTGTTTCTGGAGTTCAATAACTGGATCAACTTAGACATGACCAAAAGCACAGCCACAACCCCAAATGAGCCATGGCCTGCAGCCAATGCACCAGCCTCTTATTTGGAAATGGAATTGAGGTAGAGCATTACTAACTGCTGAAATATCAAACTTGATCTAAGTGACATCTTCCAACAATCTTTTCCTAGGATCCACTAGGTATATTTAAATCCTGAAGGTGGCAAATGACAAATCAGTGAGGATGTGTTCAGAGAATAGATCAGAAAATGGTTAAAAAATATTTAAAATTGCATCACACCAGGCACAGTGAATACATGAGCCCAGAGCCTTGATCCAGTTCATGTCTCGCTTTGTGCGTAATTTCTTTAACTAGTAGCTTTCCAGGAGTGAAGATATCTTCAGTTTGTACCACTGAGGAGAGTTCAAGGTAATACAAACTGTCTTCTGCAACAGGAGCTCTTATTTTCATATCAACAGCAATACAATGTTTGCATCAGTAGGAAGTCTTAGCATGTGAGTCAATGTTTACATGCAGACCCAGCCAGCCTCAGCAGATGCCAGGTGACTTGTCCTGGCATTAGGTGTTTATTAGCTGTCACCTTGTCTGTCAGATTGTCAGAGATATTTCCTCCAGATTCCAGGATACTGAAGCTCACAGCTCCTAATATGCTGATATTGTTAGAATGTGACTTGGAGCAGAGTGAGGCACAGCATCCTGTTACATCTAATCAGCCATCCTGGACCTCCCCCTACAAGATTAATCTTTTTTCTTTAATACCAGCCAAGGACAAGATTCAAACTCCAAAGCATCACAGTATCTGCAGATTGCATACAGATGATCATAGGCATAACTATTGGCCTGATTTGCCCGAACAACCCACTTAGACTCTCCACGATCCTGGAAATTGAAGTCACTTACCCTATCAGCTTTATTCCAGCAGGCTTTTTTATTAATTATTTTAGGACCTTTTAATAATAACAGCTTGCAGCTGCTCACAACACTGCCCCCCAGAAAACCCAGTCCTACTTCCTTTTCAGTATGATTTAAGAAATGAAATTTCCAGCTCCTACAAACTCTGTTTCTGTTTCCAATTCCAAGTTCACAGTTCTGTCACAGTAAAGGAAAATTATATTCCAAAAGCACTAATAAGACATTTTCCCATAGGACTGCCTATCAAATTTCGGTTTGCCAGAGACATATTTATTCTCTACTGCATTATTTCTGTTACAGAGTATGTCTCTCAGGAAAATTTAAATTCAAAGATATTTCAATAAGCAAAACACTACTGTAAAGAAAATTTACTGACATGCATTTAAAGGAAGAAATATGGGAGTGATCCCAGCTACAGAACCCACCTAAAACCCTCTGAGGAGCTGAAACACTACCAACAAGCATTAGAGAAGAACAGGACTATCAGAACTCCAGATTGGACTCAGCTGTGAAGGGTCCAGGTCACAGAACACTTGTTGGGACTGAAGGACTGCAAGGCACCAAGGAAGGAAAAGCACCACTTGTGATGGGAAATGAATAGAAGCTACAACAGAAAAGCTACAGAGGTGTTTGAGGCACTTCAGGGGCAGCATCACAGTGTGTGATGTGCACACAATGGATTCCTGACTGCTTTTTCCTCTCCCTGCTTCCATCAGCTACAGCATATGTCTGCCACTCTGTCAAGTGTCATGTGATGCCTTTTAACTTACACCCACTGTCAGCTCTCCCTACTGCCACCTCCCTTCTGCCAGCACAGCAATATGGTTTGATCATTCTCTTGGAACCCATTAATGCCACCTTCTCATTTCCCAGAGTATTTCTAGGGGATGACAGCAAGGTGTTCCTTCTCTTCAATGCCTGTGTGCATCTGCTGTGGTTTTCTCAAAGCCATTTCCTGCACTGTAAACCAGACACCAAATTCAAGGGCTGCATGCCACATGTTAGCACAATAGAGCACAGGAACAGTCAAGCCTAAGCATTAACTCTGTTCATTTGACTCAAACTGAACCTCAACAGATTTTCAGCCTTGATGAAGTTTTGATAAGAAAGACTGAAAATAGTTAAGCTGGTTTTCCAAAGTACATTTACACTGGACAGTTTGCAACTGAGAAACCTCTATGTGAATTTATGAGGTTAATAATATTCAGCTAATTAAGCAAGAGGCTTAGCTAAGAATGATGAGCTCTGCAGCAACACTGAAGATCAAACTGTCAAAGCTGACAGTACCATGTTGCACCCAGATATGGCAGGATGTAAGCTATAGTGAATCAAAATAGAAATACGCATTATACAGAACTATTCTAGGAATAGTTAGGAAGATTACAAATTAACTCAAGACTTAGCAAGTACCAGAATTAGAGCTGCCTGTATATCTAGAAAACAAGGAAACATACTTGGAACAACTGTAAAAAGAAGTTGATAATAAACTGCTAGGCCAGTTTCCAGGGCAAGGATACAGAGTCAGTAGAATCACAAATGCAGGCTCAGAAGCTGGGGATGCTCATGCTGTGCAGCTTTCACTTGCCAGCCTTTGGATCACTGACCTCAAAGGTAACAACATAAAGCTGGATTTGGGAAACCAGCCCACATACAGAAAAACCCAGTTTGCAGAGTTGTATTCTCACTGAGGAAAAAGATGACATGGATTCCAGAAGCAATTACTGACAAACACTTCCAAAGAGGGGAAAACCCAGCTGAAATATACCTGAACACAAAAAGTGACATTCTAATCAAGATGTCGTCATGCAAACTTTTTGCCATCTTTCCAAAACCAAGCTAAAAAGGAATCAACATATAAAAGGTCTCCATCAGCTGCCATTATGGGGTTATTGAAGCTTTTAAACATGATGTTGTAGGAAATGCATCATACATTTAGAAAGGCAGGAAGAAGGAAGCTGGTAGAGAAGGGCACTGATAACTAAACCAGCTATTAGCTGGATTATCTGACAGGTATTTGTTCTTACCCAGCTGGGTGTTATTTAGTCCTGACTCAGTGAGGCTGAAATGCTTTAGAAACACCTCAGGGAGTCAAGATCCCTGCTGTTAAAATGACAGTGACTCAGTAAATGGGTACATGCCAGCATACTCTGCGTTTGCCTGCATGATTACATCTTAACTCTTTCAAAAAAAAAAAAAAAAAAAAAAAAGCCAGAACAGAAAAGAATCATCTACAATTCTTGAAAATATTACTCAAATCAGACAATTTTTGGTAGGAATATCAGGTTTAAAAGCTTTTATATTTACGTTTGTACAGTAAGCAAAGGATTTGAATAATCCAAGTGACCAAAAGCACTCATTGCTAATTAAGTTAGTTATCCAATTTCACTAGTGGCCTGAAGGTATGCTGCAATCTTTCACAGTACCAAAAAAAAAATAACCCACCATAACCAACAAAATAAAGAACAATGGCTGAATATCATAACAAGGATTAAAAGTCTAATCTACATTAGGATATTTTCAGGTAGATTGAGATTCTTTCACATGCTGAATTCACAGGAGAAAGGAGAGCAAATGATAGACAGAAATAATATCTGCTTATAATATAATTAGAGTTACAGAAGAAAGTTACATCTTTTCAAGAAAATACAAATAATAATAATAGATGGATTCACAATTATCACTTTACCTGCAGACCGTGTCAAAGTAAACTCAAACCAAGAAAACTGGGCTCTTCTTCATTATGGTGGATTTAGGTTTAACACTGTGGCTGATTCCACAAGTAATTATTCCCCTTTAATATATTTCTCATACAATTCAAAATTATATTTTAAGATACATGCCTACCACAGGAAACTCACGTCTGCAAACTTATCCACTGCTTGCACGTGAAGAAGGTGAATGTGGTTAAGGAGACCCCCCCTTTTCCTGGTGGATACTGAAACCCAGAGACACAGTTGGCAACGAAAACAGGGTAAATGGCAGCTTGGCCATTTGGTTTGTCACCTCCCTTTGCACACTTCCAACATCCCAGGTAACCTGTGAAAAGCCAGAGTTGGTATCACCTTTAATTTTCATAGGTGTCTTCTTTCAGGGGAAAGAAGAGGATAAAATAAACATCTCAAATATTGTCAGCAAAGATACTATAGATATAAGCAAGAGTACATGCTATAGGTTTGATTTAAAGTACAAAATGGGAGAAAACACCTGACAAAGCAACGGATTTAGTGAATCACTGGGTAACAGCACACTGGGAAAGGGATTGGAACCATTTTCTGTTTAAGATGGAAATAACAAGTATTTCAAGAAAATATAAACATATATGGTTATAATTGATTAGATTTTTTAAAAAATACCCATTTAAAAGAAGTGACATGTACCCAAATTTTTCTGTCTGCCTAAAGCCTCTTCATGTGCATGTTGTCTGTAAAGCCAAGACAGACACTGGAGCTACTTAATTTCTAAACAGGGCATCTATTTCCAGTTCTCTGCAAATTACTATCAAGCAGGATATCTGGGAAAGAATGTGACTTTCATTTTGAAAGTGGGCCTCAGCAAACGTATATGTAAAACTGACAGTCAGCTGATGACTTTCCTGACTCTGGTAATTACTAGATTTGAATGCAAGACTTTGCAGAGACATAAAAAGCTGTATGGAAATGCTAGTAGGGAAAAGCTTAGATAATCTACACGTCTGCAGCAAGCTATCCGTAAGAGCCAGTTGCAAGAGACAAACAGTGCTGCATAGACTGTACTAAAACTGTGAAACAAAGGATCTTGAAAAAAGTGACTATCCTTAAAAATGAAATCTCTCCTTTTGTATTCTTTAAAAGACTCTTATGCACAAAAGTAACAAAGTGCTACAAAGCTCGTCCACGTAAGGAGAAGAGAAAATTTAGAGAGCTCTTTGAAACCAATTGAAACCTGGTTCCTAAAGATCAGGACAATGGAAACAATCAATATTCATACAATATTTCAAGGAATATTAGAACAAAATATAACAGGATTTCTTATTGCTGTGCATCAGCATCAGAGTAGCCAAGTGCATTTAAGTAAGAGAGTCCTTAAACAAGCAAGAAGCACGGGTCAAGCTCCCCTTGACTGCTGCCAGTGCAGATTAGTAGCAGTTTCAGTGCAGGCAGTGGTGACAAACTGATGTATTGGCAGGACTATCAGTCTTTGGCCAATACCTTTGTGCAATTACAGTCCACAGCAGGACAGTGTTGCAGTCTGCTTAGACATTCTTGATACTCCTGAATAAAACACAGAATAATCCATCCCAGTTATGTAGCTTCAGCCCAAAATTCTATTTTATTTACATCCTTAAGTATTATTACAACCTTGAATGATCTAATATAGTTCAATTGATTAGGACAGGGCAACATGATCTATAATACTTCTGTACTATTGACCTCTGGTGTGGGTGATCTTTTTTTGCTGTAAAAAATTGACTGGCTAACCACTGACTGAGACAGAGTGACATGATCTTTGACCTAAAATAATAAACCCTCAAAACTGAAAAAATGCCAATAATACAGCACATAACAGCAGCAAAATATTACCAGATTATACAGAACTGAGACAGTGATTTCTCCATTATTTATTACACTCTCAACTGGTTTTACCCATTTATTTATACCATAAACAACTCATTCTTTGTAAAACACTTCTAAAGGCTCAACCTGCCTCCCATAAGAGTCCACAAGGATTATGTCTGTAGTGACATTGGGTTAGTGACGTTACCATGTTCACTGACTGCTGATTGTCACCTAACTATAAATGAGCCCAAATATATCTCTTAACAGAAGATTATTATGATGTAAAATGTCTTTGAAGAGATACTGTAGAATTTCCAGCACAAAGAATAAGAAAATATGATAACATTCCAAGGACACTGAAAGATAACTTTGAAGTTATAACATTATACTTTTATAAACACGGTATGCTTTCCCAGTATACAATATGGTGTTTCTTTTGTGACTGCAGAACTGAGAAGCTACAGCAATTGAAAAAAGAAACCCAGCCATAAGAATTCTCCTGCAAGAGCCTCAGACAGAGCCCTAAAGTGACACAGGTTTAGTCTCTGCAGAAAAGACAAGAACAGTTAGCCTTGCAGAGCAGAAGGCTAAAGATTATAAATAGACACACACTTTTGGCTTGGTTCCACACAAACATTTTACTTTGTCTTACTTGCCACTTTTTCTCACTTAATATCCACTGAGAGAAGAATAATCACCCCCAGTGCATTTAAAAACCAGTAAATATTGACAGTGAAAAACACATCTTTCATTCCCAAACTAGTCCTTAACTTAAAAGGTAAATGAGTTTGGCCAATCATCTTTTTCACATCATGTTGAAAGCACAGAACATTTGTTTAGACAAGTGGAACCTTATCTAGTACTTTGTCCCTGTAAAAGTCTAACACTTTGAGGGATAAGGAAAACTAAATAATACACAAGACCTTGAGTTTTTCAAGTATCTTGATGCCAATGACACTTCTAAATTGAAATGCTGAGCAAGCAACTTCTGCTCATGAAGTGATCTAACTTTGTCTTATGGATGGGAACTCGAGTTGCTGATTATCCGCTGTAGCACAAATTATGAAAAGCTGATGAAAAAGCTATAGCTATAACAATGTGTGAGGGATGTGTGAAGCACTGAGGAATGAAGGTCATGAGGAAAGAGTATCATTGTTTCCAAAAGTAAGGTTTTCTCTGCTGTTAGTAACTTCACTAATTCCAAAGGCAGACAAAAAACAGTAATCTGCATACCCTCTGGTACAGGATAATTGGTAATTCTGCTCAGTGACCAAAGAGTAATTACTCAGACAAACAGTGCTGCTTCCCCTGGCAATTAGAAATTTTACATTCTTAAGTAATTCTGTCTGATCCTTCTGTCCTGGACCAGTTCTGTCACCTGTCCCTAAACAACCATTTTCACCTCTACTTCCATCCCAGAAAGTGCCATCAGGACATTCCTAGGATGTGACTCCCTCCAAACTTCTTGCAGCTCTCAGCCCTGCTCTTGCCTTTTAGAAGTTCTTGATTTTAATTTCTTACGCAGTCTAATTTCTTTTAAATATGCCAGATATAAGCATTAAAATTAGTGTAGGAAGTAATTTTAAGATCTCAAAATTATTTTCAACCTTCGCATCCCAATTCCAACAATGACCCTGTGGCAAAGTTACTTCATTCTCATGTCTTAGAAATGCCTCCCAAACACAGAAGAGCTAAGACTCCTGGTCCAGGAGTATTTGTATTCATTTTAAACACATCCTCCCTTTCCAGAGCCTTTGTCTTCCCAGCAGTGATGTTTTTCTTCTTCCTCACACTGAAGAGGAGAACCTCAGAATCATCATGGCTGGAAAAAACCTCTAAGGCCATGAGGAGACTCCAGTTGGGTGCTGTGTCCAGCCCTGGGGCCAGCAGAGGCCATGGAGATGCTCAGAGGGCTGGAGCAGCTCTCCCAAGGTGACAGGCTGAGAAATGGGGCTGTTCAGTCTGGAGTGAAAAAGGACTCCTAGGAGAAGCTTAGAGCACCTTTCAATAACTAAAGGGAACTGACAAGAGACCTGGAAAGGGGTTTTTATGCAGTGATAGGACAATAACCTTAAACTGAGAGGAGGAAGGTCTAGATGAGACTTTAGGAAGAAATTCTTTACTGTGAGGGAGGTGAGGCCCTGGCACAGGTTGCCCAGAGAAGCTGTGGATGGGAATGTTCCACCCCTGAAGTTTTCCAGTCCAGGCTGGATGGGACCCAGAGCAGCCTGATGTAGTGGGAGGTGTCCCTGCCCATCACAGGGCAGGTTGGAATTAGGTGACCTCAAGGTCCCTTCCAACCCAAGCCATTCTATGATTCTATGGGTATGTGTATTGGGGGATTTAGAGCAACAGCATGCAGTTTATAGGCCAAGAAAGCTGAAGTTTTTAAAGCACCACATGAATATTTAAAGTACTCTCGTCACAAAAAAAGACATCAGCTCTCAAATTGAGATAACAGATTTTGCTAAATTCCACACTAGCACAAAGGCTTTTCTTTCAAATATTAAGCAAATTATGAATGAATCATAATTTTTATCACTTAAATAACAGACTTGCTTCCATGACATTCTTATCATCAAAAAATCCTAGACATGCCCTGTTTGCACATTTTTTAACAGAATTCAAGCAGACAGAATAATTTAGGGAGAAGTAAAGCATGAGGGTAACTTTGTTTTTGCATCATTTAAGTGCACAGGCAATACTTCTGATGCAGCCCTATTCAGGTATAAAAAAAAAAAAGCACTCTCTAAAAAAAGTATTTGTTTAATCTCAAGAGTAGTATTAAGAAAATAAAGCCACCTCCAATGCTAAGCTAAAGGAACTTGAATGGGTAAACAATGCTTTCTGAACACATCAGATAGACTGTCTGAGGAGGAATATTTCACCTCCAGGAATTCTACTTTTGCTCTTCCATCCTTGAAGAAAGTTTATTGCTCAACAGTTCCACATCTGCAGTTATCATCAGCTATCCTCAGAAAGTGCTTGCCTTCTGCTAAGAGCACACACATAGTAGAGTCAATTCAAGTCAGTTCTGCTTGCTCCACCCAAGAATTTACTATTCATCTTTTTGTTGCTGCTGGCACGGTTTAGTGGCACCTACTTATTAACAGTGCAATATCAACTACTACATTTTGATGAGAAAAGAACCTGGCCTTTCTCTCCATGCATGGACATTCACAGTTAGACACACAAAACCATCCTGGATTGACTCTTTGCACATAAGTCTGAATTGTTAGCACACTACAGCAACATTTATGTTCAGAAAAATGACATTTTAAAAAGTCTAAAAACACTAAACCCAAAAAACTCAGTTCACTGCACTGATTACAGGTTAGGCAAATTAATTTTACAGCCTATCCTGTAAAAAGACACAAACTCCCCTAAACAGACATTTATTGAGCTCAAAGAAGACAGATTTGAAATAGAGTTTGAAGCCTGAATAAAAGCTAACAATAGTAAATCAAGCAACATCATTACAAAGACCAAGTAATCAGCAACAGGACAAAAAAAAAAAAAAAATCAGAAGTGTCAGTCCCAGTCTGAGGGATATAACAGAAATGGAGTATATTGGCAGATGAAATAACTTCAGTAATCAGTGATGCTGAATGAAGCATCAGCAGTGGAAAACAGACATTTTCACCTGAGGAGTGGAAATTGGGAAGCAAGCAAACTCAATGAAACAGAAAAGGTCACAACAAACAAGAGAGGGGCTGTATCTTGAAAAATCCAAAACAAAGTAGTTAAACACAGATTTGCACAAAAGTACGAAACACCATTCTGTCAAAAATAACTAATTTGAGCCCAAATTAAAGTAATTTCCAGAACAAAAGGCTTCAAGGCACCCAGTTCATTTGGAATTGGAAAGTTAAATTGTAGTTTATACCAGCAAGAAATAATGTTTATTTTATAATTAATAATATAGCAGTCTTTCACAAAGCAATAGTTTTACATTCTCATCAAGGTATTTTTTCCTAAGTATGGGGTGGGGTAAAAAAACCAAAAAAATCCCATTTTACAGAAAAGTTAAACTAGTTTTACATAAAAATAATTATCAAAGCAGCGAGGTAAGTTCCAGTACGCAAGGGACTCTCACACTGGCGTGTTGATATGTAGGGTTACAGAAGTTAAGGACAAATGTAAGCATTTACAACATCAAATATCCTAAGCACAAAACACCAACAAATCCTCATACTGGAGAGCCAGGATTAGCTCACCACAAATAGGAATAAACATTAGAATGCATCTTACATGTACTCAGATCTGAAACATCACAGCCAGTTCTAACTTTCAAAACCTCTAATGCCATTTTTTCTTGAAGTTTTTTTAAAGAGTATAAAACTTCAACAATAAAGAATTGAATAAAAATTGAATAAAGAAGAGAACAAGCTGTTCTGCTGTCATCTGTTCTGTTCACGTGAAATGCCACAAAAGACTCTGCAAAACTTATCCTTGCTAATATAGTAGTTATGCATAGCCTGTTTTGTATGGAGTCACCCAGGCTGCAGACAAGTCAGCTTGAATCAGACTGTGCCATAAACCCACTGCTCAGTGTCCCTCTCAGGGAGGAGTTTCACAGGAGTCATTAAGAAATCCACAGGTAACAATGGAAAATTAAATGTACACCTGAAGGATCCCCACAGAGCCCTTAAAGTATTCCCAGTATTTTCTAACTGCCAATCATTCCAAGAGGGAATGTGACAGCTTTTCTTTGAACGTGCTGTAAAAAATCACTGTAAACCAACCAAAAGAAATCACAGCCCTGAGTCTGAATCAAACCATGCTGAGCAATCATTATAACATTTGTTTTAGCCTTTTATTTGTTCAAGAACAAAGAACTATCTCCTACAAAGATGCTCCGTTTTGACATTTGTGAAGCTTCTATTTCAGTGTGCTAAAAGAGTTTAAATTCATAGAAACTGGTAGAGTTTACAAGTAAACACTTAGGGAGAAGCTCCAACTACATGTAGTGGGGAGTCAGCTCCCGTCCTACTCTTCCTCTTGACTGGTGATGTCCTTGGACTTTCAAGTTTCCCCTGGATATATTATGTCATTGTTATTGATTGCATAAATGGCTTCACTGTCCTCAATATGATGACACATTGTTTTATGAACTCAACAACAAAAAAAAAATCTTCACCGAGTCTGATGGCTCATACCATCTAAATTCTAGGGAATTATGGCACAAAAATTTCTCAGAGAAGCAAACTTGATTTAGCAAAATTCAGATGTGATCCTAGAAAATCTGAAAAAGAAAAATAGTTCTGGCATTAAGGGCCTTGGTCATATGGACTTCAACAGAGAGGTACAAGAGAAAATTCTCATAATACATCCAGGCTGTTATTATTTTTTAAATATTCTTGTAAAGGAGCCTCTGATAAGCTTCAGACCAGAGCAGGTCATGTTTTGGTCACATTTTAATTTTAAAAGTGTCATAAATGTGTTTTTGGGAAAGACAAAAAAGAAAAAGTAAAATAATAAAAAAAAATTAGAACAAAACAAAAAACTTATGAGGATAAACATGAGTGGCAAACAGATGAAGGGAAGGTTAAGCACAAACATGCAGACCACAGAATGGCCAAAATCTTGCCTGCTGCAAAGTGTGAAGCTTTCACCCCTTCTTTTCACACAAAGGTTTTCCTGAAAGTTTACATGTACTGTAAAATACACATTGTGAGTGTATTTAACCAAACACTGACCTGTAAGTGTTTGCTATTCACAAGGCTAAGTACAAGGGTTAGGTATGGATTTTCTGAAATTTTCTGTTTGGGTGATAAAGGAGCCAGTGCAACAGCTCACATGAAAACACATTAAAATCTGTTAGCAAGAGGAAGCTGTGAGTAGAGCGCCATGCACTCCCTGCATCTAATGTGAAATGCATGTTATACATGCAAATTCTTCTAAATATCTTGTCTAGCTTCTAAATATCTTATCTAGTTAGTCTTGTGTGGTTGGTAACAAAACAGAAGTGCTGTTAAGCAAACTGACGTGTGTATCAAATTCTAGCACATCCCTGAGACCAGCTAACAAATGTAATAAGCAAAGGGACTGACTTCCCTCTCACATCCAAAACGTTCCTCCTTCTCCAGGAAAAAGTTCCATACTGATTTTTAAGCACACACTATAGCTAAGACCTAAATCCCATTATCTGTCCCTTTTTAGTAGTCTAAGCTCAGTATCAAAGGAGTACTAGAAAGTTTGGAATATATATAATTCTTGGAGGGGTAAAAAAAGGGAGGGAGGAAGGGATATAAAGGTATTTTGAAGCTCACAGCTTACAGGCACCCATTACTGTTCAAAGTCTTATGGAATGGGAGAATAAAAAGGAACCTAAGGAATTGCATGGTAGATACTTATCTCAACACCTTTGGTAGGAAAAACAGATTCTAACAACCAGAAGCTGCTATTGCAAAAGGAGAGCTGAACACAGAGTGTTCATCAAGAATCTGAAGCGTAGATGAGATGCAGACTATGAAGAAAGCAACTAGAACAAAAAGCCTTTTAACTGCAGCAGCAGAGGGCTGTGCACTGAGGAGAACATCATCACACACTTCAGAGTCACCCCAATGTGTGAACTTCCATATCTGCATTTGAATTGTCTTGTTTTCAGCTTTGCAGTAGCCTAACAATATATTTTTCTACAACAAGTTCATACTTTTTTTTTTTTTTTTTTATCCAAAGGATGGGAAGCCTTACTAGAGTTGGGATATGCAAATACTTGAACTTTATGGAAAGCAACTGTCCTGAGCAGTGCAGGCAGCAGCTCACCTGATACCCTTAAAAGCAGAGAATAAAGCAGCATATGAACTTGAGCAACCACAGCTTCAAAGGCATGACTGATATACACCCCCAGTGCCATTAATCTGATATTATCTCCTGCTGTGTGCTGGTATATTAAGCATTCAACAATAATATTTCATGACGCGTAGCATATGTGACAAAGAGGCTGAAGTACATTACACACATGGTTGTAGTGTGGTAAATCACCTCACTGCAGCACAGCTTCTCTGTCATTCCAGCCAGAAATGACCCACACAACAGGACCACCCCTCCAGGGAAAAATACATCAGAAACCAGGAAAATACTGCAGCACCCTGCAATACCTCAGCTTACCAATTATCGTGTTCTAATGGAAACCAGGCACACAGCTGAGTTAATTGAAGGGAAAAGACTCACAAGGGTGCTGCTCACCTCCGGGACTGGCTCTCCCAGGGACACTTCAGCAGAAGAGGTGATTTGCCGGGAAAACCTATTTAGGATAAAAGAAGAGATGGGAATTGTAAGGATCAGGGATATGATGGTCAGGCACAACAGCTATTGTGAGACTAAATAGGAAAATTGGCACTACCTTCCTAAAATCCTGAGGATCTATATATGTGTGTGAATATAAATATTTTTTTTCTCAGTGTATTTATTCTTAGTGTATTTATATTTTTGTACATACATATGTACACACACACACATATATACATGAACCATAAAAATCAGGACACTGAGAACAGCCAGCAGCTCCAGAGAGGCGAGAGAAGTCAGTGCAGGCAGAGGTGCAGCTGTGATGGGATCACCTGGAGTCGGAGTGGCCAAGCCAACAGCAATGGAGAATTGTTCTAGGACTGAAACCGAGCACCTCCCCTGTGGCCAACAAAACAATAAAACAAAACAAACGTACCTGTGTGTGTGAAGAACTGCAGAGCCGGAGGAGCAACCCCAACTCCTACACCCCTCGGCTGTGGGGACAATTAACCAGGCAATTAACTGGGTCATGAATGCACCTGAGCACACCTGAGGCACGGACTTGAAGCACCTGCACCTCCAGGGGCCGGGCAGCCACCTCGGAAAACAAACACCCCAACAGTTACAAAGCACACTGGAAAGATTCCATCTTAGACACAATACACAAAAGCAAATTTCTTAAACTATTTTGAGATATATGGCTTTGTTGTTTTGATGTGAGAACCACAGAGTAGATTCCTTCTGCAAATAGCTTCTGGGACTGCAGGCTGCCTTGTTTTCTCTAGCAGTACCTGAGAGATTTGCAAGAGAAAGAAGAAAAAATTATAATGCCTCATTCCAAATTTGTGAGGGTCTTGTAAAATTTGTCTCATTTAAATCTTCCATAGAAATGAACTGCAAAAACATTTCATAACAGGATTCTCAGACTTATTGAGTGGATAAAATTATTGATCCCCATCCTAGTGTACACATTGAGAATTGCCCAGTGCAGATGTACACAGTCACTAATGTATGAGAATCTCAAAGAACATGGGGGAAATTCACCTTCAAGAGTAAAATACTTGAATATTCTTCCACATTCTCACCTTAAATTCTTCAAACCAAAACAAACCAGATATTCTGGCATTTGTAGCCTCACTGGTGCTTTGTCTTCTGGTGTGTTTTCGCATAAAATTTCCCTGGAATAAGAAAGGACAAGCTAAGTTTTATCAAGGTTTTAATATTGCAGTGCTCTACCCTCATACAGCACTACTGCTGGCCCAGTGAAAAAAAAATTGATTCAAAACCCAGCTGGAGAGGAGGTTGAAGTTTTAAAAGGCTTTTACTGCTTGATCCCTTGCTGCTACCTCCACTTCAAAGCATGGGAAAAACCTAGGGAGAATCTAATAAAACAGAATCAGGCCTCTTGAGATGAATGTCTTATGTTTTCTTTTTCCAATTGCCCTTTGAAATTCCTTGATGGATGGCATCAATCGCATAACAGATATGTGGCAAAGTGTGGAAGGCTAAAGACCCATTTTCTGTCCTATTCACATGCCATGTTTGTGCAAATGTTATGAATGGATGAGTGTCCCTGTAGGATGGAAGATACAGCCATTGACTAGAGCATTGTTAAACATCACTAAACATATTTCAGATTGACACTTACATAGATAGCTCTTTTATGGCACGGTGCTAAATGTTTGCTTAATACAAAAGAAATAAATATAATGCAACTAATGAAACATTTTCTTCTCATTTCCCAGTCATTTCAAATATAGGAATTTTCATGCACACATAACCAATAGACTTTCTCTATATAAATGTGACAGCACCTTCAATAAAATTCTTACAAAAAAATAATGGGATCTTTTAATAGGCAGTGTTTGAAAGACACAGTTCATGTTTGGTGTAGTAGGCATAAATCATTAAGGTTTAAGGCTAAATTGCAGCAACCAGGTAACAGGGGTGACTTCACTGCAGATCTTGTTTGACTCACAACCCCACATCAAAGCTACAATGATTATTTTGACACCCTTTCCAAACCCCTTGAGTATTTCTTTCCTAAATAGGAGATAATTTCCAGCAATTTTCATGCAGTGTACATTTCCATTATAAGAAAACTTTTGCATCTAGTTAAATAAGCAAAGCAGAGGTGAATTTATTGACTGCATGTCAAAGATGTTTAAAAAATCCTTTTTGAATGTCAAATGGTCTTTCATTTCCCCACCTTGAGATTCCTGTGTCTATTCTTTCTCTATATTTCATGTCTACTTGTTCTTTCAACCTCCTTGGAGTGCAGCCAGGCTCTCAGCCTCCAGTATGAATATGCTGCTCTATTCCTGTTTGATCTTCCTCCCTTGATGTGTCAGATTCTTTGTGGCCTGCCTACTTGTCAAACCATTTTCACTCTTCAAAATTTTTTATGAATTTTTAAAAAGTGATGCAGATCTCAATACATTTGATGAATTTTTCAAAAGCTAATCACACTCAAATATCACAAACATCGCTGTTCTTGTGTTAATATACTAAGGACAAACATTTATTTACAAATCTCTTTGCCTAAACCAGTCAGAAAGCAACAAAATACATCACAAATACACTGAGTGGTAAAAGGGGAATGAACCTGTTCCAGTTGTAATGGAAGCAACTAACTGTTCAAAATGTGAAAACCAGGGAGAACTATAGTTAAAAGCACCTATTCTACAAAGCAAAACATTGAACTATAAAATCTTAGGAATACAAAAGACATGCAGAAGAAGAAACAACAGGTAATCTTTACTTAAAATACATATTATAGAAAAATATAGAGTGATGCAACTCCTTGTTATGAGGTGGCTTCATCCTCCTATGATAGAGATCAGGGTTTCTTATTAGCTCTAGTAAGTGATACCCTTCACACAGTAATCCACCCATATGCATCCAAAACGCACAGACCAACAGAATAAAAAACTGTTTGCTGAAGGTCATAAAAGATTACTGAAAACACATTTTTTGGATGTTAGTATGCTTTTCAGATTACTCTTGTTACGAGTTCCTCATAGAACATAAGCATACATCATATACATCAGCATACAATGTTCCCTGGGTCAGATGAGTAAATAAATCCTAGAATGCTACAGTAAAGGATGTCTAATCTCTAGACAGGAAATAATTTAAAATCTTGTATTAATGAGGTTGTAAATAATATTGTTTTACTTTTAAACTAGAGTCAGGAATGCCATCAGACAAAAGCTACCAATTAATCTAAAATAAATCATTATGCCCTTTCCCAGAGGAGGCCCCAAAAAAAGCATACTTAACTAAAATGAGCAGTATGAAAAGTTATTGCTAATGTCTCTTGGAGTCAATGATGCAGGGTGAGACAGCATAAGTGAATATAAGGGGAAAGGTATATATGCTCAGATGTAACAAGGCAGATTTCACTACAGAGAATATTCCAGCCAGGAAATTCCAGGATATTGAGAGGCTTTGTCATAGCCTGTTACATGCCAACCTGAGGACAGCACGTTGTCAGACCACATCTCAGGATATGGCACCATGTAGCTATAGCATGACATTTCCAAATTGTATACATTCTATAAAACTAACATTGAAAAAAGGGCCCCCAGTATATCAGTAGAGTTTATACGGAAAAAAAACTCTTTTTTGGCAGTCAAATCTCACTGAGATTTCCTGTCACAATGGTAGAAGACACAATATGAATATTATTATTTTTTTTTCAAGTAAGGTTTCATTTCAATGAGACCTATGGAATATTGCTAGCTTTATTGTGTTCAATTTTTATTTTCTATTTTAAAGTTCAGATACTGGTACATGAATATGACATTTTTTTTCTCTCATAAGAGAGCCAGAGTAAGTATAGTAATGTACTGAAAATGGATTTTAGTTTGGAAACAAGAATAATTCCTGGAAATGGATTAATAGAATGGTTGGAGTGGACATATGCCAAGAACAGGATGTTGGTACAAATTCAATATCTGTCAAGGTTGAAATGTATTAATTTGTCTGTTCCACTTTACAAATCACTCTGATACCTGCACCTTGAGGGATCAGGTTCTCAAAGGCATCAAAGTTACGAGCTCCCATGGAACAGATAGGAAAATTGGTGCAAAGAAATTCTTACAGCAAACTAGATTCATGAACACTGATCTTAATATCCCATCAGAAACAATGGCCTTAAACAAATCTTTTAGAACAAAGAGAAGATTGATTAGGTTAAATAATTATTAGTTTAATTGTCATAAACCACAGCTTGAGCAGGCAGCCTTGGGGATGCTGTTCTTTGAAACCTAAACATTCACCATAAGTAAACAATATATATATTTGAAATTATTATTATTATTACAAATATTATTTTTTGTTTAATAAACAAAAAAATAATTGGTCTGCACCATATTTGACACAGGTGAAATGTATCAGCACCCAGAGGGGGATGCAGGGAAGAAGAAACTAACTGTGGTACATTCAGCATTACTGAATCATCCCTTAATGACCCAAGAGATTTGACTTTCTTGCTTAGGAGGTTAAAAATAGTTTCCTTTGACAGGATTTAAGTGATCAACGTACAATAAATTACAAATTTTCCCGTTAAAATATTTAATACAAAATATTTAGGAGGAAGGAAACATAGATGTACATCTATTGTGACTTACAGCACTTTCAGAAACAACTGGAGGAGAAACACAAAGCTTCTAAAAAAGGGTGAAATCAAATAAGTACCATGTTGTGTTAGAAGTAGTTGGCATCAGAGACAAAGATAATTATGACATTTCTTCATCTCTTAGCTTAGATTTCATTAACTGAATTTTCTGTCTTATTAAAAAAAAATATTATAAAAATGAGTTCTGAGTGACCTTGAGAACAAAAAGTTTTTTAGAAAGTTACTGTCACTTAGAAGGTTATTAGTAATCCAAGTCCTAGGAAGTACCTGACATAATATTAATTTTAGCTATGTAGATTCTAGAACATTCATTAACCTTCTTTATTGTCAAATAATTTTACTGAAATTCTGTAGTAGCAGTAGATTGAAGCATGGGTATCATGAGAAAATCATTCATCTCCCTCCTTGCTTCACCCATCACCGCAGATTTCACATGCCAATTACACAAATAAACCCTACAGCATCATTAAAAAACTCAATATTTCTTTGCCATGGTGCTGTTGGCAGAGTCAACACACTGCAGTGGAGAGTTTGCTACCTTTAAAACATCTATGACAAGAAATCACAAATTTCAAATGCCTCAGGGGCGCATGGAATGTCTAAATAGGGACTTCACATATTCAAGCCATTTTTTAGAAGGGGATCATTTTTGTTGTCAGTCTTGGAAGAACAATGATGGCAGGTCATTATGGGACAAAAATGTGATAGAATTGAATCCTGCTCTGACTGTCAGAAATGTCAAGACTGAATTTCATTCATTTTGGTAGTGGCTTTCCTGTACAGAAAGATGTTTCTCACTGTGCCTTTCAATGTGTAAACATTTGTGTACAAATACACACTTTCAAAACTTTCAAAATAATTCATTCCTGCAGGTAAAACAATTATAGTATTGGTTGCTCCTGATGGTAGTATTTGCATGAATTATTTATTCCTGAGCACAGTGCTCAGTATTGAGCAAGCAAGGTGTAATCAATTGATAGTCACCCTAACTCTGAAAGACAAAATCCACAAAGAAGCTGTTCTCAAGCCATGGATGTCAATGCAACCCAGCTCTGCAGAGCTCAGACTAGACTAGCAGCTAGACTAAAAAAGCCTATAGATGGTAGGTTGTGCCTTGGCATACTATATTTTTGGAATATTTAGAGTTGTTTTTTTTCATAAACCAACAGGTTTTGCTATTACTGTCATTTTTATATTACTATTATGCAAATACAAAAAGCACTACACAAACAGGAACTGTTCACCTTTCTGCTGCCTACACCCAGCCAGATACAAAACACAGACATTATTTAATGCCTATGTAAATTCCCAAACTTTTAGCTGAATAGGCATAAGAGCCTACACACTGTAGTAAATTGGGGCCAGTGTCTCCAAACAGAGCTGTGAAAAAATAGATGGGAATAAAACTGTTACATTTTGTCATTCTGCTTTTAAAGGGTAGGCAAGGCATATACTAATTGGATGAAGAGGCTGTTAAAAAACCACCCTAAAAGCATGAAGTATGCAACTGAAAGGAAAGTAAGTGCAGCAAAAGATATTTAAATACAAGAAATTTAAGAGAAAAGTAACGATTGAGGGAAGTCAATAGTTCCCTGTGCTGTAAAAAGCTGAAAGTTTGGAAAATTAGTTCGTGTTTTTCTGTGATTATATTATTTTTCATGTATACATATAAGCCTACCTATAAACATGAAAGAGAGGAAAGGGACATTTCAATAGGCTTGTACAAAGAATTTGGGATTGCTGTACTACTAAATGTGGGGTGCAGACGTCGATAAGAATAAAAGTCCAGCACACGTGAGTATTGTTTTTTCCTACTTCCAACCATCTTTCTGTTATCTTTTTTTCCAGACACAAACTGAAGAAAACAGGCCTATATACCTATATATCCTTCCATAAATTAAATCTTAATGTGGCATATCAAAACAATTCACTGAAAGAGCTGTAGAATATAGTTTTAAATTATTATAGTGTTTCACTGAGTAGTGGACAACTTGCTAACAAAATAAAAGCTGTGTAGTTCATTGCAAGGAAAACTTTTTCGCTTTGCTTTCACAGTGGTTTTGCCATGGGAAGAAAAAGTAAAGGTTGCAATACCACAGACAAATGGACCCACCCTCCACAAGAAGCAATGGATCTGTTCCTTCTCACCAGCAGCCAGAAGCAGGAAATCTTAGAGAAGGAGGGCAATCAAAAGGGGTTTCTATGTTTACTCATAAATATCAAATGCAATGTTTTTATCAATTGCCAGAGTGCTGTCCTCAGATTACAATTACTTATTCTGAGCAGATTACTCAAAACTTCTATATTCTATAGACATTCACCAAATATTTATGTCAGTATTGGAAGAGTCTTGTATCCTAACCAGCACAACTTCCTTTGCCTTGTTATTAGCTAGGATACTGCAAAATCTGGAGAATATCCTGTAAGAATTGGAGACTGCCAAACTTCAGACGAAAAATTAATTGGATCATTCTTACCCGGAATACCTTTTCACAATAGAAGATAGTTCTTAGAGGCTAACAGATCAGTTCTGGAACTTTACCCAGACAACTTAAAATATTGAAGTAGCTCAGATAGGAAATCAGGTAAAATAAAATTAAACCTCTATGGAATTAAAAGTCCCAAAGAAAGAATCTATGTATTATAGCCCTGCTTCTTATCAGGGATCTAAGTATTTGCAGTAGTGGAGGGCCATCTGTATTATAAAATTGTTATATTCTATAATAAGATTATTTAAATCACAGACACTGATAGTGACCTAAACTGAATAAATTTGGCCTGGATCTTCCCTGCTCCTGTTTCTTCACAGCACAAGGTGTCACCAATGAAAATACCATCTCTTAGAGATCCTAGGACCTTTTTGCCCAAATGCCTTGTCAGACAGCATATCTTCTCAGAAGAGAGCATAGGGGCCATTTTAATCACCATGTGAACTGTGGTAGTTGATCAAATGAGTTATTCCACTGACTGATTCTGGGGAACAGGCTGAAGATCAATCAATGGACAATGACTTTCTACCTTTACTTCACTGGCACCTTTGTATGGACTTTTTCTTTCGCAGTTGACCTTCCAGTTCTGGCTTCCTACTCTACATATTCCAAGGTACTTCAATCTTCATAGCTCACCTGAACTGGCTCTTTTTCAGTAGTAAAATCTGAAATCTTAATTTTATTAGTAGGCTAATTTTAAAAGTTGTTTTAGCTTCCTAATCTTCCAAGCAAACTAAATAAGATGGAATGATTTTATTGTGTGATGCAAGTGTGAGCATTCAATGAAATGTCTCCAATTTATTATTATTCCTTTTTTATCTCTTTGTCCTAAAAATCGCACACTGATAAAAATTACTGTATATGGAAGTAATTTCATCATTAAAAACCTCCTTACGGTCTGTTCTACAGTAACAGTCTAGAACTTGTACTTGGTTGAACCAGCTAAGAAGGATGTGCAGGTTTCACACTGATGGATCTTTTCAAATTGACCTTGCAGCTATAATCTCAGTGTAAAAACAGGGAGACAAGGGAAGGGAAAAAAATTTGCTATAGATCAAGGTTTAGATAATGCTCCAAGTTGTCATGATAAAGTTTCAGAACTGATCTAATAGTTTCCAAGAACTACCTCTTATTATAAGAAGATGTTCAAAAGAAGCATAAGTTGTAGTGAGCTTTTCATCTGAAATTTGGCAGAGTCCAATTTTCTCTCTTTGATAACTGTCTCAGAGAAAATGGATTAAATAAACAAACTTAAATAAGATCAGGAATAGACTATCAAATCGAGTCACAAAATAATCAATCTTTCTTCTACTTAGCTATGCTACAATGCAATTTCCATGGTAAAGCTATTCCTACCATTAATTACCTCACAAGTACCTCTGTGGATATTTTCACGTTGCTGTCATAAAACAGTCAATAAAAATAGCACCAATTGTTGTTGTGGCTGGTTATGTGCACTGACCAACAAATAGACCTTCCATATCACACAGCCATCTCAAAGGAATGTTTCTATATGACTACTGCTTTAGCTAACATAGTAACCTCAGTGGTGTGGTGTGCTTTTTAATTACAGTAATTTCACGATTATAAGCCGCATGTCTGGGTGTCGGCAACTGTCTTGGATTACAATATAGAGTGTGATAAAAGGTACCTGTTCTATCACCATCTGTTGAGGGTGGGGGCAGTGATCCTTATCTCAACGGCAGATATTCTGCTAATGGGCCATCCATTGAAACCAGGCAGGGCATTGTTCTTTATCTTTTCACACCCCATCCTTCCTCCAGCCAGTCATTTTCTGCTAATGGCCCATTGAGTCCCACTGTGTGACTGATAAAATTACTGCATCCCATTGGAAGTTGCTCCAGCCAGGGGAAAGAGCCCAACATTTCTTACCAAGATAAAAATAGAGGTTTTGGGACACTAAGAGAGCCCCTTTCTCCACTGCACTCCAGAGGAAAACTGGATTTCTCCACATCACCACTGGACCTCCAGAGGGAAACTGCACCTTGTACAGGAGCACTGCTCCAACTGAGCCACATCTGTCACTGCAGGAGGATGCAGCCACCATGGAATGGGACTGCTACCAACACCCTGCCTGACGGGGTGTCAGGTTGTACTCTGACTTTATCAGGGTTTGGGGTTTGTTTCTTTGTACTACTGTATTTCTATTTTGATTTCCCTAGAAAAGAACTGTTATTCCTAATTTCCATATTTTTGCCAGAAAGCCCCTTGATTTCCAAATTATAATAATTTGGAGAGAGGGGGTTTACATTCTCCATTTCAAAGAGAAGCTCCTGCCTTTCTCAGCAGACACCTGTCCTCCAAACTAAAGCAGCAACTTTTCATTCTTTGTCCATATATAAACCGCGCCTGATTATAAGCTGCACTTCTGGGTTCGGACCAAAATTTTAGTCAAAATGGTGCGGCTTATAATCGTGAAATTACTGTCATATTATACTATGAAAATGAACATCTATTTAAGAGATCTCTTCCATAAACTATCAAAAATCTTGAAAATTAGTTCTTTGCCAAGATATGTTTAGGACAAAACACTTCTCTGCTTTCAGATAAATTCTTAGTCACAAATAATACCAAAACAAGCGAGTGACTTTTTTTTTTCCAAGAAAACCATTTATAATTCTTTTAAATAATAAAATGGGGAAACTTGTTCCCTAAGAAAAGTGTCAAAAGCAATTCAAGTCACAGAAGTCAGAAGCTCACTGTACTGGACTTGTGATTCAACATTCATTTCCAAGCAAGAAAATGCTGATTACTTAGAGACTGTGCTAATTTGCAGTTCTAGTTTCAAAAACCAGTTCATAATGATGTTTGAAAATCTAAAACATCATTCGCACCAAAACAATCCCTTATTAATAGACATTTTGTATCAAATTCTTTCCATATGAGAATATAATATTGAAGTGAATTAATTTGTTGTAAAGGTAGTTTCTTTTTCTTATTTTCCTTTAAATGAAAAGTATGTATTTGGGAATGACAGCTGAGCTTTCAGGGGGTGTGATTTTATTCATCAACTTCAAGGACTTAATTTTTAAATTTTTGTATGACACCAAAAACATCCAGGTTTTTTATCTTGGATGCTTTTGTCTGTCACTCAAATAAAGATATTAACATTGGCACAAGAATATATTATGACTATGTAAATACTAGAATCATGTGTATAGTAAGAATAAATACTGTGGAAAATAATCCAGTCCATCAAAGAAAATTCTGCAACATCTAACAGCTCACAAATATGTAAACTCTACTGAAAATAATCGTATTTTTAACTTTGAAACAACTTTTTTATATGTAGTTTTGAAAAATAAGGCAGTTACTAATATTAAATATTGTTTCATAATTAAGATTTGGAGATTAAAATCCATCTTTTCTGTTAAAATGCAAGTCTGTCAGGATCTCTGAGGTCCTGGTGCAACCTCAGATCTCTCATCTATCTTTATATCTTAGTCATATTATGGAATACTGATCACATTAGGTGTCTTGTTGGGGGAAATTCTAAGTAATCACATAAAAAGGGATGCCATTACTATGGAGGCACACAAAACAGGCAGAAAAATGGGGGAATTTTAATGTTGCAGCTTTTGTTTTGCCATTTTCAAGCTGTGAAGTACTTGACTGCATGTTTCCAATAGCGTTTATACTAACTACATAGATTAAAATGTTCTCATCCCTGGATCTTTATCTTATATTACTTCTCTGTGCTCAATAGCACAGATGGTACCTGATGCCTCATCCTCAATACTTTTTTTTCCCCTGAAAGTGTTTAATAAACCTAAAATTCCTGGCTTGTTCTAGTTTCCACTGAAGAAAATGGGAACAATCATTTTGGCTTAAGTGCTACAAAAATCTGACCAAAAATTAGAAAGCATATTTGTATGTTTTCTGACATATGATCCAGCAAATAACCATACTTTGTTCTCTACTACACCTTATTTTTTTTTTCTGCACTGTTAGAGGAAAGGGGGAAAAAATGCATAAGAAATTTAGAGAACTTCTCTCATCTGCATCGTGTAAAGTTACTTTTGTTTTCTTTCTCTAAATGTATGTAGTCCCCACAGCTAATTATACTTCCAATTATTATAACCATGTAATTGTAATTCAAATGATACAGAGCTCCTAAAATCAACTGACCAAAGGCATAATAACCCCAACTGACCCAGTCATAACTAATAAACAATAGTAAATAAAATAACAATTGTCTCAGTCAAAAAAAACCCCCAACATCTTAATTTTATCTTTTCTGAGTTTTTTTCTTTCCTTAACCAATGTTTTGATACTCAGAATTTCCTTCGCATTGTCATGGACTAAACCTGTATTAAAAAATTTAATGAAAATTATATTAACATATGAATAGTACATTTATCTACTGTCAAAAAAGTCAAATATGATTCACTATCTACAAGACCCGAAAATAGATCAATATCTATCATGGTAATAATTACACTTTCTATTTCAATATGTAATGTTTTTCCCTGTCAGGCCTAGACCAAAGCCAATGCAAACCATTGCTGAATCACTGGATAATTAAATACAGTAAACATATTCCATTTGGTTTTATATCCTGGAATTTTATTCTACTGCCATATGGTTTTTGCTTTCTGCATAAATGATAAAATTGGACCTATCTTAATTTTATTGAAGAGAATTAGTTTGCCAAACTCTTTATTACTAATTTTTAAGTATATTTAACATGCAATTACTGCAGGCTTGAGGAAAGAGATCAGGTGTCTTGGTTATAAGAAAGAATAGCACCATGATTAATGTTTAATGCACAATTTTAGAAAGTAATTCCTCGTCCAAAGCCCAAAATTACTATTACATTAAATTCTTTTGATGCCTCAAAGTCCAACCATCCAGCACACATGTTGGTGTCAAATCTGTAAATATTATGAGACAATAGGCATATAAAATTACCACTAACCCATAATTTAACAACCATAGCTGATGAAGAGTTAAACAGATTGATTATCCCAAGCGAGATCCAGATCTATTCTGTGAACACTGCAACAAAGCATGTGCATGTGTGAAACTGAAACGGTGCAGCACTTACCAAAAATACTTCCCAGCACTCTGATTCTGTATTAAGGCTGCACGTCATCCTTAAAATTAAAGTACATTTTGCCCACTATAGGCTACAAGTGAAGGAAGTGTGATAAATCAGTTGTGCAGTCGCTTCCACTCATTTTGAAGCAATTGTTCCTTTTACAACGTGCTTCAAACTGCAGCGCTGGCATTGTCACCTTTGAACTGGCCAGAAACTGCACAGAATTTCTCGCTGTGTCCATTCGGGATCACTGGGAAGAAGCAGGACCTTCATCTTTGCTCAACAAGGCATGTCCACAGCAGCCCCAGCCAGGACAGGCGTGGGAGTGGGAACATCTGCCACGGGCCTCTCCTCACCTGCTCCAGAAGGAGGGAAGGAGGGACTCGTGCTTCCCCAGAGGCACCTCACAGTGCTGCAAGGCTTTGCAAGGCATAGCTATATACGAAATATTTCCAGAAACAGAGCAACCCCTCTGCAGAACCCATCCAGCTACACAGCCCTTTTTCTCTTCTCCCCTGCAGGCCAACTCCTGACCTTATTTATTGTAGGTAAATGTCCCATCTGCAAAATGTGAGTTGGCTAAAAATGTGTTTCAACGCTCTCCTGTTCCTGAGGGAAAGGAAATATTCTGTAAAGAATATTACCAAGGAAACTGGAGCCATTTTCATGCAAAAAGCAGACTGCTGGAAAAGCAGAAGCCAGCACAACAAAAAAGCCCTTTGTGTTGTATTTCCCACTCTTGTAGTACCAACAGACTAGGTACTTACAAACATCCAAGAGTAGGAGAACAAAACTTAAAATTGGTTCAATTTAAAACTGAATGAAAAGTAATACAATTTCCAAATATATATATTGTTTTATCTAGCAGAGGGACACCACTGTTGGATGGTTTGAAATAAGGAAAGGCTGTCACTTTTGACACTAACATTCAACATAAAAATGTTATCATCAATTAGATCCTATTTAATATAAGCAAGGAAGATATTTCCAATGCAGTCTCCCATCAAAACTTGTCTGAATCTCTCTGAGAGTGCAGATTATTCATTAGCTCCTCAATATTAGAATGTGAGTGGACCAAAATAGTGAGATGATTCTTGTGCCTTAACCCCGAGTTTGCAGATGTTATAGATGTGTTCACTGTAAGTAAAACATATTTCCTCACTCTTAACAAGAACTTCTGAGAGCAACATTTTATGTTATCAGTCTATTTGCACTACTTATAATTTGCACTACTTGTATGTTAGAAAAGTAATAGATTTGGTATCTCTTTGTAACCCCACTGCCAGGGTTTTCTTTATCTGGTTTTGTTTGGTTGGCTGGTTTGGAGGTTTTGGGGGTTTTTTGGGTTATTTTCTAACCTTGTAAGCAACATTATTACAGGCAAAAATATTACTTTGAAACAACAGTTTCATTTAAAGACACTGAAAAACATGCCACCATTACAGAATTTACTGAAGAAAAACACAGATTGCCTCCACTATGTCTTATTCGGTTCCTACCACAGGCATTAATATAAAATCAAATGGAAACAAGCATGCAGCACAAAAAATAACTTCTCCTGGTTTTCTATGCTCATCATTAATACTGAAGAGACTGACCCATATTAAAAGGGCTCCAGAAACATTTCTGAGGCTCTTTAGGTACATGTATATGTTTCATTGTGTTTTGCTAGATTCAAAGTCGCTCTCAGGGCTTTATCCTGGTCCCAGTTGAGCTGATGTAATGATTCCCACTGATGAGCCCTGATATCAGGCTAAATATCAGCAGAATTAATACAACATCCCAGAGCAATAGTTTGTAATGGCTACAATTTCAAAAAATACTAAAGAATCTCTGTTACTCTGGTTTTACTGGTAAATATACAAGAGTGCTTTGCCTTGGAAAGAGAATGAAACCCAAGAATTTAATGTGGCTTCAAACTATGATATGAGCACTTGAGTTGCAATTTTTTTTCATTATTGGACATTGAATGTACTTGCCAAATAATTCCCCAAGAACACATTTGAAACAGGAACAGACTGTGTAGTCAGTGCTTTACTCTCTGCAAGCCTGGAACTCTAAGGTAGGCTGTTACTGCTTCCTGCTGAGTTGTTGCAGAAACATTTCCTTTAAATTCAAGCTCTGTGCTAATTTATGGTGGAAAATAACAGGATTATTAAGGGCAATTAACAGATTATTTTGAATTTTAACTAGGATAAATCTCATAATGATGTGAAAAAAAATCAACATTTCCTGAAATACTGTCATTTACCCGAAAAACTCCAATCTTGCATTGGAACTAAGAAAGAATTTTTTTATGTTTGTTTGGGTTTTTGCTTTTTTATTTTTACTTTTATTGCAATGAAGCAGTAGTTATTAGATTAAAAAGCAAAATGTTACCAAAATTCAGTGCCCTGTGTATTCTTTGGAAACAGAGAACAGTAAGAGTAAAGTTTGTAGAGCTTGGTACTTCTCAGTAGCCACATTAGTCCTGTTTTCCTGGAGTTATTTTAATAATGGACTTCTTATTGTCTGCAAATTATTTATTTTCCCTTCTTATTGCAAAAATATCATTATTCATAGACATTCCTTCACCCCCACTCAGGCAAATGCATGACTCTCAATGTTTGTGTGACCACTCCAGCTACAAGGGCAGATGTAAATGCTAATATTTTGAGGACTTTTAGGTGGTTCATTTTTTATTATTTTCACACTATGTCTTTGCAAAAAATAAATGATGGTGACCTGAGAATGGGCTTGCCTGTTCTGTGTGGGCACTACCAAGCATTCAGGAGATTTGCACCTTGAAACAGATTCTTGTTCACATTTTAAATCAGAGTACAAAGACACTTTAAAGAAATATTAAGACAAGACACATTATAAATCCTGTCTCCAGACTTGATTTGGATCAATTCCCTAACCTTTTTAATAACCTTCTAGCTCATCAATATTGCCCAATGGGGCAAATTCTTTTCTCATCTCTGATTTTCTGTAGAACATAAAAACGTATTTGAACTTGAGGTTCTTACTTGCAAATTACAAGTCACTATTCCACATGCAACACTTTTATTATAGAATCCTTTTCCTGGATTCTTCTTTTGTGTTCCTTGAATCAAAGTGCAACAACTTTGATGTTTCAGGCCAGACCAATACTGTGTTTCTGAGGCGATTTTTTCTCCTTTGTTTTGGCTTTGCTTTTTGTTGTTTTTGGGGGTTTTGGTTTCTTTTTGTTTTCATGTGTCAACATCACTTAAAGTCCTTGGGTTTAGCCTCACAGCTTTTCCCAGTTGGATTAAGGTTAGAATAGACTTCATGGAGTTTTAGGTCTTACAAGTTATGGAAGTGAAATTTTGGATAAGGTCCAATATAAAAATTAAGGTCAATAATTCATCTAAGCAAATATCTCAGTTCTATAATACTTTCCTTGAAGAACTCTTTAACATCAATCTGCATTTTCACCTTGCTCCGTTGGACAATTGTTCCAAAGACAGAGCCTTGTTTTAGCAGCCCCCAGCTAACAGGTGGCAAATCCCAATGCCACTGAGCCCGAGGCAGTAATAGGCTGTAAAACTCTCCATCAGTGTGGAGCTTGTCTCCTGACTGGCTCTATGCACAGCATTCTCCACAATTTGCACTGCTCCATAACCAATCCAAGTGCAGAGGCCCTTGGCAGGGATGAACAACCTTGTGTGATGCCCTCTCCAATGCCAGCCTGATTTTTCATTCCAGCTGTAACTCGCACTGATGACTCCTGCATTGCTGCTGGGTTTTCCTGCATCCTAATCAGGTCAAACCCTTATCAAGCAAAATCTCCTGTATTTGCATACGATAGAGCCATGCTGCTGCTGGTAATCAGCCAAGTGTATGTGCAGCTTCTTAATACAGATTCAAGCTTATGCCATCATTCCTTCAAGGTGAAAAATCTATTTCTGATTCTGTTCCTCATTCATTGCACTTTAGGTCTCTTTTTGATCAAGATCAAAATTTCATGATCTTTTTGAGGCAGAGAGTTAAGATATTTACCAATTCATGATTATTAGAAGAATGCATATGAAAATATGCTGACACATAAATGAGTTTCACCCTACATATATTTCAGAAACCATATCCTCAGTTAAATGGTTCTTGATAACACATCTCCCTTTAAATTGTACCTCTTTATACATCTAGAGCTGTAGCTAGACCTGATACCGATCCACACAAATGCAATTATCAATGACAATTAAGAGAAGATAAAATCTTGTAGGTTACAGTCTAAAGCCTACTATAAATTCTTAAAAACATTTTCAGAAGCTTACATAGGAAAAAATTATTAGTTGTGTGGATTAATATTCTATTAAAAAAAGAAGATAAATAATGTGGAATAATGGGGGCACTGCAGGAAGAGGTAGAGAATTCTCATTACTTGTTGAGAATCTTTTCCTTTTCAATCTCAATTTTGCAGATATTTTCAGCAAAGGGACAGAAATTAGCATATAGTCAGTGGCTTTGTACATAAACTTACAATCATTTAACCTGCTTAGTATTCCTGTCTAGGGAGAGTGACACTCAAAGCAAATGTAAACAAACTTACTTGGGTAGTACTTGAAGACCCAGAGCTTTTCCACACAGCTCCATACAGAGGTATGGATCTCAGGAAGCGAGTTCCACACAGAGCTCTGGGACAGCAAACTGTTAGAAGAGATGTGTGAAAACAGGAGGGAATGTTTGGCTCTCTGCTGTATTAAACTGGAGACTATGAAGATTAAATAGATTTTGTCCCAGGGTACACTCGGAGAGCCTGGGACAGGCTTGACAGCAGAAGAGAAAATGCAGCAGTTTGCCATACAGGAATAATATGTTTTCTTTTTTTTTTTTTTCTTTTCTAAAAAGCTAGAGACCTTACCATAATGAGGGGACAGAGATATTGGTGAAAGAGATCTTTATGGTGTGGTTTTTAACTTCTGGGTCCAGCCTGGAATGTAGGGCAAAAAAGAATAATGTTCCAGGGTCTTAATGCAGGAAGTGAAGAGCACCTTTTCCTCTTCAGAGCAACAGGTTTTTTCAGATTTTCAGTCATAATAGCATAGAAATTTTGCTTTTGTTTTGGCTCCAGGAAAGTTTTTTTCACTTTCTATGTTAAAATACATATTTATCAAGTTAATGTCATTACTTTTGTGTATCTAATGATAGCTGCAGGATCTACCTGCAATTTAGCATCTTTAGGAGTAGCTGGAAGAGTTTTACTGCTGTCAAATCTCTGATTGAGGCTGCAAGATTAGAAAATCCCATTTAAAAGATTTTTCACACAAATGTATAGTATTTTTAGAGACATGTTCATTTTTAGAGATATGCTCATTTCCAACATTGCAGTGTGGAATTAGTTTGAGCTACGGTGGAAGTGAAATGTTCTTTGGTCAGATTGTGGTCTTAGCTGAAAGTGCTGAGTCTGCTTTCACCAAGAAATTCTATTCATAAATAACATTATTTTTCAGAGATAACAGCAAATGGAATGTAGTGCCAACAGAGGAAGCCTGAATCTGACTTACTGAAGCATTCAAGCAGTGTGAAGGAGTGATATAATAATTTCAAAAAACTTTCTGCTCTCTGGCTAAAATGTTCACTGTTTGGACAAAATAAGTCTATTCTAAAACTGGATTGTCTAATAAAGGCATTCTAGGAACAGAACAGAAGGATCTTAAGTTTAGCATTACCACTGTAGTCACAATGGCTAATGACCATGCAATCAGTGATAACCCACCACTACAAACTATGAAGAATTATCAATACAGTTTTTCCATTTTGAATCCAGAGAACACAAGCCAAAGAAATAACTTTTTTTTTTTCTCTCTCTCTAATAAAAGCAAGGAGTCATGAAAAAGTAATTTGGTGCTAAATGTCTTAGTTAATCACTTATTATGTGGTTCCTTTAACAGAAACATTGGAGTAAAACTAATTATAGTGAAATTTAAAGCAGCAAACTTTGGTAAGTATTTTTCAAAGATCATTGAAACTATAACTATTTGTTGGTATCAGAACAGCCTTTACAAACTCCCGAGTTCCATTAAACCTATCACATTCATAGAGCACATTCCCTCTCCATAGAATCTTATAATGTAGAAAATTAAATAAAACAGAAGAGGCAGACAGAATAATTGTGGTTTGGTAACATGGAAATGCGGGAAAAAAAAGGAGGGAAATTGGGACATGGGAAATTACCTGCTCATGGTTAGAGAGGGAGTCAAAAGCAAATCCAGCAAACAAATCCAAGTCCTTCCTTTGCATTACTGAGCACCCATCCTTCCCACTCAAATCTCTTGCCATCAGCATTTGTTCAAATTAGTTGGATGGAAAAATAAATTGCCAGCTATCACAACAGGTTTTCCTTTTCATTCCATAGTTCTATCCTCTGCTATTATTGCCTAACAATAAATCTGGTTTATCGCAAATTCTCAATTTGAAAATTTTCATATATCTTTATTTTTGATAAAGCAATCTGGATAAACACCAATCTACAGGTAAGTCACTAATAGCTTGTGGTGGCTTTGGTCAAAACCGGGCGGAAGGACCAATTTAAGTGCAGTGGTTTTGTTTTGCTGATTTGAGCTTCCTGGCCAACGCACCAATTTGATGTGGTGGGTCTAGCACTGGCCAAATTGCCAATGCACCCTCCAGAATTATTTACTCATTCCTGCTGTGAGACAGGATTAGGAGGAAGGCAAAGCAGGCTCAAACTTTGAAGAGTATAAAGAAAACTTTGCTAACAGAATTAAAAGAAAAATAATAAAATCCTAGTAAACATTCAGAACACTTCTTCTCCCCTCCCCCTTTTTTCGGGGCTTGTTAATTTAAAGTGTGAATCTCACAGAGGTGTGTTGAGCTCTTTAACTGGTTTATCAGCATGCCTATTCTCAGCAATTGGTTTTGCAAGGCACGGAGGAGGCTCTTAGCAGTTTCTTTCAGAAAAACACTTCTGTGGCTGGCTCCTTCACTCCTCACCAAAAATCAATTAATGCAAAACCAGCACATATCTTTATAAAACCTTTTTTTCTATCTTTTTCCTCAAAATCTTCTCATGATCATAATCTATATTACTATAAATCGTTTGCAAGTGAAATACTGAATACTGGAAACTTTTTTCCAGATGAGAACAGCCTATTTTGTTTCTTTCTTGCCCCACCACCCCTGCCAAAAGTGAATAAGATCTTTGCTCAAATTCTAAAGTAATATAATATTTTAAAAAGTCAAGTCATCAGCAGGTCTCTGCACAGGTATCTCATCCTTCTTCTTCCCAGAATTACAACTTTGCTTCTAAAAGATGTTTCCATCCTAACTGTTTAGGAGCTTTTAGTGTAAATCCTTTTGATGATTTTTCTAGAGGGTGATGTCAGATCTTTTATATTTTAAATCAATATTTGTTAAATCTGAATAAAGTTAATTCTACTCACTGCAGTATCTTCCTGCTTATTTGTTCCAATGATAAAATGTAAGAGATCATAGATAATTTTCAAATATGACTGAGAAAACATCTCTCTTTTTATTGTCTACTCAATTATGTGTGAAACTGTCAACTAAATTAGAGCATAATCTTAGACAAGTTTTCAGGTTTACTGAGGGATATAAACACAACTAATTTTTACAACTTAAATAAAACCAGGAAGGGATTGCATTTCTGCACTTCCTTTTTAGTGAATTATTCTGGTAATACAAACTGAAGGTTTTTTTTACAATGTTAAATAACAAGCAAAGAAAAATCAAACCTCTGCCCCTCCCCTGAGACTATAAACATCTTTTTTTCCACCTTTAATGCTCAGTTTGGTTTTTGCAGTATCTGAGAATGAGCTTCTGCCCTCAGCTCTATCTCTTCTGGGAGAAAAATGACTTTAGGTGTAGAAAGAGTAAATCATTTTTCTGTAAACACTACTCTAAGCTGCTTTCATGGCTCTAAAAGGACTCAGGAAAATGACACCGAGTATCAAAGATCCTGCACCACTGTCCTGTAATAGTCAACTACAGGGACTTATCAACCCCTTACAAAATGTGAGTGACAGGTCTTTGAAAAACCCCTACTGATTTTCAGGGTCCTTTATTTGTATAAAAACAGCCAACCCACCTTTAGCAGTTATTCAGCAATTACATACATTCAGCAAGTACATACACATTCAGTTCCTTCTCTCTGAAAAATCCATAAAACTATAAAAGTGAATGCTAACTTTGTGCTTTCTGGAATGCATGAATAGTAAATAAAGATAGAAAGCAGATTAGATAGTGCAACTAGAAAGGGGAGAAAAGCAACTCTATCCCATCAAAAGCACATCTTTATAAGTCCAAAAATATGCAGTACAACAACCGACCCAATCCTAAACCACATGCCTTAATTCAGTCCGCACTGTATATCCTAGCACAGAGACATCTGGCCTAGCTTGAATATGGCAAATAGTAAACTTTACAAATATAAAATCAACCTATTTGCTTTTTCACTTTAACAAGGTGTTTTATTTCCAACTGTCAGTTTTGTGAGCTGTAAAGCATAGGATCTCCAAGAATACTGTAAAACCTGAATACATCGACACTCATTTCTGAATTACAGCACTGTGGGGCAGAGAGAGTAGGAGAAAGGACAAGAGGAACACTTCCCAAGTTATTCAGAAGAGAAGCCTGATCAGTCTTGTCCAAATGCTTAAATGCCACCATCAATTTAAAGTTTTTGTTACAACAGATATCAAAATGCCCACACAATCCCTGCTACACTGCACAATGTCAAGACTCTTTGCTCCTTATATTACCAGGGAAGATGGTGATTTCTCTAAAACATTGTCCACTTATTCCAGAAGCAAAACCTTGAAGAGCTGGAAAATATTTTGTTCAATATGTAAAAAATACATTCAAAAATCTACAGTAAGACGAGAATTAAAAAAAAACAAACAAACAAAAAAAAAAACCAAAAAACCCACATAATTTTTGAGAATTTTAGAGTGCACTCACTTTAGCAACTTAATCTGAATTCTATTGCATGTCCTTAGTATCAAGAAAACAGAATCTTTTCAGTCACGCTGCCATCAGATTAACTTGCCAATGTTGCTGAATTTACTGAATATGAGAAAATGAATAAGTTAGACATGGAGCATTCCTACCTTTACTGTACTCAGCAGGTAGTAAAGAGATTTCAATAACATCATAGGTGCAGAAAAAATAACATTTGAATATTAATGTAGCCTTGGCTTTGTGTTGTATAAAGTATTTAGCTCACAACAGGATGATTTAACACCATTTAATACCCCATATCTCAAACACAGAATGTACAGTCAGTGAACATATTCACCAATAAAAAATTAATTTTACTACATGGTTAATAACATATTAAGCAATTAGGTAATGAAATATATTTAAACACTATACTGAAAAAGGCTTATGAAAGATTGCAGAAATTAATACTGAAATTTCCAACAGCACACGTATGCAGAATTCTGCATCTTTAACTAGTATTCCTTTATTTCAGAAGTGCCAATAAATTAGAGGAAATTTTGTTTCATATTAATTTCTGTGATGAAGCAGTACATACAAAACCCATCAATTACAGTGCTAGAAGTAATTAGGCTTTCAGTTCCTATGAATTAAACAGCATGTCATGTTCTTGGGGATAAGTGGCATGTGTGATTATCTCTGATTGTATCTATCCACTTAATTTTTAATGAATGTCATAGGATGTATGCAGATTTTAATTGACAATAAAACCAGGTAGATTTATTAGTTGTTTTCAACTTTATTAGTTAAACTTGTGCTGTTAATGATCCTTATGCTCAGTAATGGAGATTTCTCAGTGTATTATTGAATGCTCTCAGTGTTACATACTTGGACAGGGTGAGAACTGTGACAGTCAACAAATAGTTAAACTGCTAAATATGGAACAAACCAGCTGCATTCTGACTCTGCTTTGCAATAAATGAGAATCTATAATAAAGACATAAAATGTCCTGTTGTGGAGTGTTCAAGTGCTAATAGACTCCCAGGAAAATTGCAAGAGTTTCAATAAGTATTCAAAGTAGTTCAAATAGCTCCTTCTCCCTTTTTTTTCCCCATATAATACAAATATATCCTTTGTTATACTTTTGTACAAAAGTTTTTCACCCTGAGCAATGTACAGCATCTGAATATAGGAAGTAGAGAACTTATAAAGCAGTAAATGTTGTTCCTCATATATAATAAATATTACATGTACATAATATTTTTTTTTTCAGAATCATGAAGCCAGATGCAAAAAGATAAAATTGGGTCCATTTTGTCCCAATGGGCAGACTACTCCACTATTTTTTTTTTCTTAAAGCTAAGCAACCTTATTTTATAGAATCATAAGCCAAGAAAGACAAAATTTAGGAAAGACAACATAATTTAAAATATCAATATTATCGTTGACCATGATATACTTGAAAACTCTGCTAAGCATTTCACTTTATATTTATTTATATTCATTTCTATATTAGAAAAATGTCACACAAAGTATTACTTTCCAAAATACTTGTTTCCTTCTTTTTTTTAACTAAACAAAGGGTATTCACCCTCCACACAAGCAAAGACATCCACACTGTTATAAGCTAGAAATTGCTGTAAAATCATTTAATCAATATGATGAATCAGTGCAGCCCCTTTTCACAAGAACTGGTGAATGAGAACTGTGGTCTCATTGAAAATGTACCAACAATTCAGCTGTGATTGCCATTGGAGAAATGCATTAGAGTAATATCATTAGTCATAACATATGCTTAGGGCTTTTTGATTTATTTAAACACATTTAATTAAAGGATATTAAAGAAAGGACAAATGAGTAAGGGTCTGCTTCCAGGGAAAATAATGAGGAAGGTATTAACATAATTTTATTTTTATTTCTGTGCTTGTATCTATCAACTGACATTCCTTTAATAGCTTCGTGCTCTCTTTCATGTTTGTTTTGCCATCTTTCATTTGCAAGCCTTTGGCACCTAAAACACCCTGGGCAATAAACAACTTTCTAACATTTGTCATGGAGAAAACCGTCTTGCATTCAGAGGCTGAAGGAGCAGAGGCCAGGAGCACAGGAAAGTCACACTTCATTTAGCATCCATTACCCCAGCCTCCCCTCCCCTCCTCCTGCCTCTGCTGGGCACAGTCTCCACCGAGTGTTTGTGCTCCCCTTCAGGGAAGAGCTCTCGGACTCTTTTGCTATGTCACTCTGCAAATTGATGTTTGAATCAACTCATTCTTTAAAAATTCATGAATTTAATTAATGTCACATCCTGTTGCCTGTTTCACTGGACTTGGAACATTCACTTCATGTCACCAGCCACAGCTTTTTCTCACTGAAAGCAGCAATCAAAAGCAACTGTGGGGTTCTTTTTATTTTATTGTCTTATTTTGCATCAAAGAAATAAGTGAAAAAAATCAAATTTAACATACCACCAGATACATATTTTTAGAATTCTTTGTAACTAAATATGGTCTTTCAAGAGAGATAGCTAATTGGTTGTCTTAAGATATGATGCAATTCTCATCATTAATTATTTCCTACATAAATTTGATCAACTTCAAGAGCAATGGAATTTCACAAAATTCTTTTCCTTTTTTTCGCTGATCACCCAAATATCTTTCTGAGACATAACTCATCAATGAAAAAAAAAATCATCTTATTTTCTCCTATTTGATTACCTGTTTTTCTCACTGTATCCTCACAGGGCGTTTACCTTTATTTTAGAAGGTGTGGATGCCTACCAATCTCTGCACACAGCTGAGCAGGAAGCAAGATGTGGTTGGGTGATCCAGAAAGGGAGAGATTCCAGAGCAGTCTGGAAACACTTCCACAGCTGCACACCCAAAGATTATGTGCAGCTCACAAGCAGGACAGCTCAGCTGAGCTCCTGCTTCCAGCCTGCAGAGATACAGGAAGGTCATTGGCACTCAGAGGCACAGCATTCACAATTTCTCCATAATAAAGTAAAACATTTTTAAAGGTAAATTTTAAAGCAGTCTATGCTGGCGAAAGTAGCGCTGATTTTATGCAAGTAACTTTTCACTCTACAGTGACAACTCAACAGAAATATTTTACGTTAAAGGAAAATGGAAATGCAGCTCCTACGTAAAACACAGGTTATTTAAGTAAACAGAAAATACTAGGTAAGAACCCAGTGGGAGATATACTGGAATTTAATCAGAGATTACAAAAAAAACCTTTAGAATTTCCCAGAAAAGGTTTTAGAGAGAAGATATAAACAAAACTCAGCAAATTAATCTCTTCATTGTTCCTAATCTCATGTGCTGTCATAAGATTACCAATGCTTGTTCTCATACCAGATATTAAATTTCACCCCTACACAATGGCTTGATGGAGAAAGGGGTGGTTTAGTGGAAGGGTAAACTAAAATAGAATATCTGAAATGAAATTTTTTAGTACTCTCTAGTTGAGATTTTCTCTCCTAGCCCATTATTAAGTAGCCACATGAGCATCTCTGAAAAAGGAATTGATGCAAAGAATATCACAGCTGGAAGATGTTGGTCGCACTAAATAATAATTTGTCTTAGGAACGTGAAGGGAAATACGACATTTAATGTATAACACGTCCTGGAAACAGGAGATAGTTTCACATTTACTGCGAAGATTTTTGATTACAAACATGATGCCAGATGGGCAGCAGCAGTATCTTTATGGTCTGGCTTGTTCACTCTCCCAAGCTTGGACAAATGGGGTAGGACAGTAGGTAGATCTGAAGTTCTGTGATGGCCTGGGAGATTTATGAATAAGAGATTTATGAATAAGACATACACACTCACATACAAATCAATACTCATGTAGTCCCTGGAAAAGTCAGCTTTAAAAAAGGTGTTTTGTTCTCCATTTCTGGAAACTTTACAATTGTAGCACTGTTTCTACTGTACCAGCGTCATACTTTCTTTTGTTTTAATTCTACCTTTTTTTTTCTTTTGAAGGAGCACAGTATTTCACTCTCCATTTTTGCAGAGCTGCAAAGTGTCCATCTGTGTCTGCTGGTCCAGTGGGTTCCAGGAGAACGAATCCTCACTGCTCAGCAGCAGAGAAAGGTGCAAACAGTGTGGGAAGAATGATTACCAGAATCCAAAGGAAAATGTAAAGAACAAAACCAGGCAAAGATAAGGACTGTAGAGTTATATTTTTCAAAATCCACTCAACTATGTGAGGTTTGGATTAAGCACAAATCTTCAGCCTAATGGGATAGGCTGAAGGCAGCCCATTAAATACCACTGCCATGTGGCTCGGCTATTCTGCAGGTCAGAAGAGAAACTCAACACAACTCAATAAGCAGGTTTTGGATGAAGTCTTGCTCTGTCAGCCAGGAGTCAACAACAGATACAACACCAACAGACAGGCAGGACTGTCTACAACAAAACCCAGCTCTAATACATGCACCCTTTGTGTTTGCCTTCTGTGCTGTGCAGGGTTTGGTTTATTCTAACAACTGTTTTTAAATAGTATGAAACACTCCAACATACTTCTACAAAAGTATTTTGTGGTTTTCAAGTCACTTAAATACCTTAAATAGATACTACCAGAAAGTCTCACTTTTCAAAGATTCTCAGATTAATCATACAAACTATCAGGTGGTAATATGAAAACAGAATCAGTCTGCTCACTTCAGCTCCTTGATTCTTAAATGAATTTTAGTTCAAGGATCTTAAATGTATTATTAAGTCAGTCTCCTCTTTACCAAGACATCATATTTTTTACAGATTCTAGGATACATTGGTGGTTCAATCACTAGCTTTTTACTCTGCTAAAACTTGTTGAGTTCTACTTTACACTTTTGAAACACGAGCTTTTAGATTGCAATTTACAGAGGTTCAGTTTCAAAGACTGTCAATTAACCACAAATCTTTAGAAAGTAAAAACTTGAGAAATCTCCTAGCAGGACCAAAGAATCCTCTTTTTCCAACTTTTTTCCAATGTTATGCTCTGACATTTATGAAAAAACAGAAAGTAGAGTATGACTCTCATACACAATAATGTCCAAAGATTAGAAGATGAAAGTGCATTCAACAATGAATTATTAAGATTGCCTGATAATGAACTGAACAGTGGGATATCAACATTGTGATTTTTTTCCCCTCCAGTTATGGACACAAGCAAACTGACCCTATAGGCAGTATTTCCTTATACCATTTGACTGAAAACATATAACCAACAGAAGAACTTCATAAAATATCCTTTTGAAGTATCACAGTATTTGATAAAGGAATTGGATCAGAAGCAGAAAATATTTAGAATTCTCATCATAGGCAGTACAAAAGATTTGTTCTAATGAAATCCCTGAGATAAAATGAAAAGTGTTAACAACTTCAAAATACAGACAAACTGAGAAGAAAACTGGTGAGGCAGTTTGAAAATTCCTCTACTGTCTGTGGCCTCGGAGCTATTGCAACCATATGATTGTGGCTACCTACCCTGTGCTTCTGTTTCAAACCTGATCCCGAAAGTCCTGGGGAAAGAAAATACTCCTCTGGAGTAATAAGTAGTACATTTATCGTTAGAGGAATTTTTAATTGCCAACATAAAAATTATTTAAAGATAGAGGAAACTAAGAATCACTAAGTTTAGGCATTAAATGAAAGCTTTTTTAGAATAACTGCCTAAGCTGTGTGAAATATCCAGGTACATGTTTCAAGTACATGAAAGCTTCAGAGAATCAGGGAGAAGGAGGGAGGAAAGCATCTTGAAACACAAAAATCAACCTGACTTTAGATTTGTGCCCAAAACCTATCAGCCTAAGAGCAAATAGCAATTCAGCCAGCTGGAATGAAGGGGTTTACTGATTGCACATCTTCTGTGCATTTGTTGCAGAAAACTGGGGGGTTTGATGGCAGCAGTACAATAGGCAGCTAGATTCAGGTGGATATCTGAGCTAATAGTGATTAGATGCCTGCAGAAAACCAGAGACAAGATCAGAGCTGAGATTCTCCTCAGAGACATTTTCAGTTCACTGACCAGACATGCACAGACTCCATCACCTGCTCTGAAGAGGGGGTTGACTATTGTCATTGCTGCACTGCTTTTTCTGAGTGCAGGGGAGTGGACTGGCACAGACTATGGCTCGACAAAAGCAGCTGCACTTTTGCCCTATGGTAGGGGATCTTAGGGGATATAGAGATATCCTCTTTATAACCAGCATGGTCTGATGGCAGCCTTTCTTTAAGCATCACTTTATTAAACTTAGTAGAGTTGAAAAGAGTCAGCATTTCAGAGAAATCAGAAACTGGATAATACAATGAGAAGGAAATAAGACAAAAATAAAGGTCTTTATGGCAAAACAGTGCAAACCTGCTGCTCAAAAGGAAGGAGCAATTCAGACAGTATTGGTTGAGGATCTAGGTCTAATTGTGCAGGTTTTTTTTTTCTTCCATTCTTGTAAGGAGATATTAAGAAACAAAAGTACTGAGAATATAGTTTAAGGAAAAATAGTATCTGTGCTGTTTCCCTTTTCTCTGAACTCCACACTGTTACAGTTTCCAGAGCTGAAAGTGTAATAGCAGCAAATGATTATTTTGTGATTCAACTTCAGATAAAAGCTAATATTTTATCATAAACTAGATGCTACCTAGGAGTCAAAAACCATATAATTGTTCTGGCTGAAGTTTACAGATGCCAGAGAACCCATCTGCAAAGCAATAATTTCATCTAGGAAGCAATAATGTAACTTACCTTTAAACTTTGCTATGTCCCAAGCAAAGTGTGATGTAATCACTTAGGAAAGCTGAATGTTTTTATGGATAACTTATTGAAAAACTGTACTCAATAACTTATTGAAAAACTCTATTCAATGTGCAACCAAATTTCAAAAGTATGGTACCAGGTAGAAAATGGACATATTTTTCTATGTTGCACCTAGGCAGGTAAAAACAGTAAGAGCCAATTAAGTAGGAAGACATCAGCAGTGGAAACAAAGACATCAGGCTCCTTCAAGCTGATGACATTTAGTCAATCAAATCCATATCTTCGAGGTTTCTTTAGAAGGCCAAGTGGTGTATACTTTGCTCCCAATCTCTTATTTATTTTTGTCAGTCATCAATATCTCAGGTAAGATTTTGAAACATCATGAACCACCAGGGAATTAGAGGAATTTTTCTTTCTGCAGTTTACATGCAGGCAAATATGTAAACAGGAATTATATCATTTGGATTGTGCATCTCAAAGAAGGGACACAACCAATGATTTAAGAGTGAATTTACAACATAAGTCACTTTCAAGCAACTCTTCAAACATCAGTAAAATAGAATGAGCCTCCAAAAGTAAAACAGGAAAAAGAAACTAAACCTCAAAGAACTTCTACAGCATTTGACTCTCTGTTGAGTAAATCTCAGTCTTAACCACATCAACAACCATTTCAGTGTCCTAAAACACTGCACTTTTGCTGTTACTACTGCAAACCAAGATATCACTGACATGAATGGATAATGGAGACAAACTGTGCATCCTAAGAAGGCTTAAACTTTCCTCAACAGAGAGGTTATTATTTGAAAAAGACTTAATAGTGTTGTAGTTAGCTCTTGGTTACATGTGGACTTTTTGTCTTCCTTTACATGCCTTTTTCAGATCTTTTTCTCCCTTATTTTGTTACCTGGTTTGACCCAGACTTACTAATACAGATTCTTCAGCCTCATCATTTGCACTTCAAAATAATAAATAATGTAAACCCAATTATATTGTCTTTCATATTCAGAGTTATTTTAGTTTTAGGTATATTTACCATATCCAAACATACATCTCAGCAGCTGGTACCTGATCCTTGTAATTAAGACTTTTGCATTAGACCAAATTTTTGTTCTGCTAAAATCACCCACAAACATAGCAACTAAAAATTATAACAGTATTAAAATTTCTTCTTTTTTTTGAAGGCTAAAATTCTAATTCTTCTACTTGGATTTGAATGGAATTCCTGGGTGTGCTACAAGCATTCATCACTAGCAAGTTAACTGGGCAATGATCCCTTGCATCAGAAAACCTTTCAAATGGGATTTTTCCCCTGAAATAATCCCTCCAAATACAAGGTGCTGGAGCTATTGAAACATAACAGAGCTGCTCTACAGAGGTTTGTATTGGTTAAGAGAAGACTAAAACCCCTTCTTTCTGCAACAGTTGTATGATCATTCATTTCACTCGCTTTTATGGAAAATTTGTATAAGAATATCAAATTTGTTTACCCTTAGAGCAAAAATATTCTGAAGTTTCATTTTGTTCTGCTCAGTTGCATAAAAAAATTTGCATACAGCAAAAAAATTCCTTAAAACAGCAAAGAAAATTTATCTAGATAAAAAAGTATGTTTTTTATGTATTTAGTGAAACATTTCTTTAGAAATAAATATTTTGGAAGACTAATGAGCAGGAATTAATGTAGAGTAAGGTCTGTAGAACAGTGCTAGACCTGGGCTACTTTAAGCTGAAGTTTCCTTTAAACACAGTATTCACTGCCTAAAATTTTCTTTATATATGTGAAATATCACAAGGAGAGAGTTGCATGTCCCTTTCTAAAACTGAATGTAAGAGCACATCACATCCTGTAATCTGAGTTTTAGTCCAGGGAGTCAAAATAATTCTTATACCATATTTTTGAAACCATAGCTATGATTTCACAGTATTTCTCAAGTGAAATGCAACAACAATTAAGCAGTTTCTAGTTTATTCCTGACACTTAAAATCTAATGAAGATAATTGGTTTAAATTACAGAATTTACCTGAGGAATCAACACCAATTTAATAGCTGATAGATGAAGTTGATGATATGGGGCTTTTTTCCACTTAAGAAGTGGAAATTTTCAATTTATACAAGCAGAGTTTAGAAATTTTAACAGTAAGGAGGAATATGGAGATTTTCAAAGTTAATTTCTGAGGTTCAGAGGTCCCTTAAAAAGTCAGAACTCTAAAATCCTTTACAAATAACATTATTTCAGAAGTCCACATACAGTGAACTGTTTAAAGTTCATGGTGTGCTTATAAGTCCTCTACCTTGACTTAAGTATGGGAAGGGAAAAAATTAGATTCCTTTTAAGTCTTTTTGCTTCTTACATGTATAACCTAGAAATGAGGGTGAGCTAATCTTTCCCCCCTTGTTTATGACTCTGTTAATTGAATTCACACACTAAATTCATACATTAGGTTAACAAAGCCATCTTGGTTTTGTTTTCATGTCCAGATCAACACAGAGAATTTTATTTAACTTTTACTGAAGCAGTATTCTGCAAAATAATACCATGTTTTCCTCTTTCAATACACCAGTCTTGTGCTCTTCAAAGACAGACATTGCCATGCTTAGAGGTCAGGATGTTAGCATTTAGTTGTTAAGGAAAAAATTTAGATTTTTTTTAGAAAACATAGATGTTACTTGATTAGAGTTTTGGAAGATTTACCAAAATATGAGTATTGGTCTAATACTGACACTCAGCTGTGACGGACAAAAGACTCTCTAACAATTTAAAGTTAGAAAGGGTATGTTTATTCAGCGCTGGGCAGCAGCATGGGGTAGCCCCCTAATACACACTGTGAAATTACAGGTGGTCACAGAGTCTATTTATTGACAAAAGGTTCAAACAAATACATATTCATAATACCAGCCCCTCCCATCCCCTGCTTCCCATGGTAACTAGCTGTAATGGCTATTAAGCATGCATGGTTGGCTTCTTGAATTAAGTCTGGGGTCGTTTTTGTGGGGAGGGGTCTTAGAAGGAGGAAGTAAGGCGAGTCTTCCTTGCTCTGACCTTTTCTATTGATAACAATAGAAATGGCTTTTGGGCAACTCCAGTTTTGCAAAGAATGAGTTTCTGGTTGCAATTGTTCATGTTCTTTGGACCTAACTACTAGTTTCATCCTTTCCCATTGCAAGAACAGCTAAGCAAACATAAATTGACAGGCAATCCATTATTTAAGTTTCAGGTAACTATCTCAAGCCTAGTTTCTTTTAACTTTTAACTTTTAACTAAAATCCTAATTTCTTTAAGATTAGTGTTTCATATCCTCCCCCTACCCCTTAGAAATGCACACAAAATTGTTGGGTTTGACTTTCAGAAAATGTGGATCATGGGTTAAAGTCTGAAAATGAAATCACAAGTCTCACACAACTCTGGCATCTGATTTTTAGTTTTTCAT